>NC_063058.1:23796644-24014144 GCF_018812025.1 Megalobrama amblycephala
CAGCTCACAGTGCATGTCAGAGCAAATGAGAATCATGAGGTCAAAGGAACTGCCTGAAGAGCTCAGAGACAGAATTGTGGCAAGGCACAGATCAGGCCAAGGTTACAAAAAAATTCTGCTGCACTTCTGAGCACAGTGGCCTCCATAATCCTTAAATGGAAGATGTTTGGGACGACCTGAACCCTTTCTAGAGCTGGCCGTCTGGCCAAACTGAGCTATCGGGGGAGAAGAGCCTTGGTGAGAGAGGTAAAGGAGAACCCAAAGATCACTGTGGCTGAGCTCCAGAGATGCAGTCGGGAGATGGGAGAAAGTTGTAGAAAGTCAACCATCACTGCAGCCCTCCACCAGTCGGGGCTTTATGGCAGAGTGGCCCGACGGAAGCCTCTCCTTCAGTGCAAGACACATGAAAGCCCGCATGGAGTTTGCCAAGATGGTGAGAAATAACATTCTCTGGTCTGATGAGACCAAGATAGAACTTTTTGGCCTTAATTCTAAGCGGTATGTGTGGAGAAAACCAGGCATTGTTCATCACCTGTTCAATACAGTCCCAACAGTGAAGCATGGTGGTGGCAGCATCATGCTGTGGGGGTGTTTTTCAGCTGCAGGGACAGGACGACAATCGAGGGAAAGATGAATGCGGCCAAGTACAGGGATATCCTGGACGAAAACCTTCTCCAGAGTGCTCAGGACCTCAGACTGGGCCGAAGGTTTACCTTCCAACAAGACAATGACCCTAAGCACACAGCTAAAATAACGAAGGAGTGGCTTCACAACAACTCCGTGACTGTTCTTGAATGGCCCAGCCAGAGCCCTGACTTAAACCCAATTGAGCATCTCTGGAGAGACCTAAAAATGGCTGTCCACCAACGTTTACCATCCAACCTGACAGAAATGGAGAGGATCTGCAAGGAGGAATGGCAGAGGATCCCCAAAATCCAGGTGTGAAAAACTTGTTGCATCTTTCCCAAAAAGACTCATGGCTCTATCAGATCAAAAGGGTGCTTCTACTAAATACTGACCATGTGATATTTCAGTTTTTCTTTTTTAATAAATCTGCAAAAATGTCAACAATTCTGTGTTTTTCTGTCAATATGGGGTGCTGTGTGTACATTAATGAGGGAAAAAAATGAACAAATGATTTTAGCAAATGGCTGCAATATAACAAAGAGTGAAAAATTTAAGGGGGTCTGAATACTTTCCGTACCCACTGTACGTCTCTGGTGTCCCCAGAATGTCTGTGAAGTTTCAGCTCAAAATACCCCACAGATCATTTATTATAGCTTGTCAAATTTGCCTCTATTTGGGTCTGAGCAAAAACACGCCATTTTTATGTGTGTCCCTTTAAATGCAAATGAGGAGCTTTAACAGCTCACGGTTCAGTTGCTCAACAACAACAAAGCAGGAGAATCTCACACAGCCAAAATGAGGATTGTCAGTAACGGTGTTCAGCCTTACATTGTTCAAACCGGAGTCAGACACTGATGGAGAGACTCAGGAAGAAGTTACAACTTTTAGAATGAATTAATCTTTTGTGCAAATCCAGCGTTGAATTGACCCTCATTTGCGAAGCAGTCTGGCGTAAAATGACGGCATGGTAACAACACTCTACTACAACTCTTCCTCTTCTCTAAAGTAGCCCAACATGGCCTCACCCCCTTTGTTGTGTGTTCCAGGGGGCGGGGTTTATGTAAATTTTAGGGTTTGTGATGTCACTAACCCAGGAAGAATCTCATTGTAGTCCCTACCAGCCATTTGTTGTAGTTCTTAAACAGCAAATTCTTTAAAAGAAAATATCTCCCTTTGCATTGAACTTTGAGCGTCGCAACTTTGCAGATGTTGTTTATTCTCAAACATCAACATTACACACTAACTAAAGTTAAAAAAAAAGTGAAATCACCCCTTTATGGACTCTTACCAATCATGGCGAACACGTCCGAGTGGTAGACAGACCCGTTCATATGTTTGCTTTTATCCAAATTAGGCCGATACAAAACCCATGAAATGGACAGACCATAATAAGCTCCAAAAGTGTGGATCACCATGGAGCCGCCAGCATCTTTAGCCTAACAGGGATTGAATCAATAAACAAAGGTTAGCATGAAGTTATTTGGTGTCCTTCATCTGAACTCGATACTTTTAATGACCCTTAGCTTTGATCTCATCAACAGTTCATGCTAGTGTACACAAACATACTGACAGAGTTAACCTTTAGCAGATAAAACACTGTGAATGCTATTCCATATAGTTTTACCTGCTGGGTTTGAAAAGTAAAATAATAAAATAATATAGATTATTAAAAAAAAAAAAATGTTAAAACATTTTATTATTATCTTAGGTGCAGGTTAACTTTGACTAATAGACAGCGATCAGACTCACATGGAGGAGGTTCAGGATGATGTACTCTTCAACGGCGAACAGCGTGACCCCGAACAGCGTCATCACCAACAGCTGCACAGGACTGACCTTTCCTAACACGGCACCGTAGGCGATCAGACACCCCGCCACACAGAAATCTGCATTGATCAATCTGAACACAGAGGAAACAAACTCTTAAACGAAACATTTCTACCTTTCTTTTCAGCCCTGAATTTGCATTATGTTTGAAGCAGTCAAATTCAGTGTGAAGAGTACACAAACCACACTTAAAAATTTTGATTTTTTTAGTTGTGTTACCTTTTTTTAGGTTCATATCCTTCATACAAAGTAGTAAACAGTGCTGGATACAAAATAAACAGTATAAAACGCCTGCATCTGCATACTGGGATCATTCACGTTCCAGTTTGGTCAGGCTGTTTTTCTAATTACGGTTTAAATGCAAAACAAATCCTTCATTCCCACAGGGAAGTGACACCTGCAAAGTTGTATTGTGTTATCAACGCTAGATTCACATGCAAAAACTGCTGCTTTTCTAAATAAAACCTTAAACAAATCAGCTAGAATCAGATACCAGTATTAATTGCTGGACAGTATAAATGTATCTGGTTTTAAATAAAACTTTTTTGGCCCCTTTGGCAACTGTAATAGCTCACAAAAGAGAAGAAACGTACTGTTCTACCCCGATCTTGATTTTTCCATCAGTGTAGTCCAGAGAATGGAACCAGCCTTGCATCAGAAGAGCCCACTGAATGCCAAAAGCTGCGACCAGGAAGTTGAATCCTACAGCACCAAAGCTATAGCGCTTCAGGAAGGTCATGAGAAACCCAAAACCCACGAAGATCATGACATGAACATCCTGAAAACCTGCAGGAAACGAAAAAAAAAAGTCCAATTCAGTCAACCAAGATCATATCAAGAATCATTGGAAATCAGCCGAAATAGAAAGAGAAGTTGTCAAGGGTGGAGAACCCCAGAATGGTTGAAAAATAATCTGAATATTTGGTCTATGGTGATGGTGGTCCATTAAGATTTTTTTTTTTTTTTTTTGTTGGAACAGCTTTTTTAAAAAAAAAAATTATGCCAAGTACCCCTAAATATGATGTTCCCTTCCTAAAATATACAGGCAGTGTTGGGGGCAATGCATTAAAAGTTAGTTAAAGCAGAACTAAGTAACTTTTTTTACCTTCATAAATAGTTTAAGTCCTTACGACGGTTAATTGACTTGTAGTGGTGTGTTTGAGGCGTGCACTAACCCCCTCTGGTACGTCTACGCCAGAAAACAGCACTTGCAAGTTGAGCTGCACCGACCCGAAACAATCTCGCCTCACGTTCACGTTCACGCGAGAATGACAAAATGCTTTACGGTAATTCAAAAACAATGTATATATTATGACTTTATAAGACAATTTCGAAAATTACCCACCTCCATCGAGATTTCTTGTACTGTATTTGCAAAACTACTGCGCTGGTGAGCGTTGTAGTCGTTGTAGTATTGGAGTATTTACGACAGTGTGATTCACTGAAGGAACCTGTAGGGGGAGCTTCGCAAATCTTACCGAGTTCCGCTTTAAGTTATGTATTCAGATTCCTTTTGTCAAGTAACTAGTAAAGTAACGCATTACTTTTAAACATACAACTAAATATCCAAATTACTTTTTCTAATCAGTAACACAAGTTACTTCTTTCCCCATTTATTTACTGACCTCTCCTCTCCGTATTTAAAATCACTTTATTAACCAATGTCTTTGTCGCTGATCTTCAATGATCCGATTCAACCATACAAATAAGAAAAAATGACTTTAATTAAACATCACATGCGTTTCATTTTTTTGGTTTTATTGCTGAAGAGCAAGAGCTGTGCCCCCTGCTGTACAGGCATGAATTTGCATTTCCTTCAGCCTGAGGCTTATTCATTTCACTTTTGGTGTGAAAGAACCTTGCATTTTCCAAAAATATATATTTTTTTGTTATGAAAAAAAAAAAAAAAAAATACAAGCAATAAAGCCCAGCCCAGATGAGAAAAAAGGAATGCAAAAGTAATGCAACGCATTACTTTCTGTAAAAAGTAACAAAGTAACGCAATTAGTTACATCTTTAGGGAATTACACAATATTGTAACATTACTGATAAAAGTAACTTTCCCAAACACTCTATACGTTTACATTTATTCATTTGGCAGACGCTTTTATCCAAAGCGACTTACAAGAGTTAGGAATACAACATCTATCCATCCATCTAAAATGTATATTCTTATGTAAACTACCATTGAAACATTTTGTGTCAGTAAGATTTTTTTTAATGTTTTTGAAAGAAGTTTCTTATGCTGACAAAGATTATATTTATTTTTTCAAAAATACAGTATTTTTTTTTTAATTAAACTATATTTAAGATTTTTTTTTTTTTTTTTTTTTTTTTTTTTTTTTACATTTTAAAATGTAATTTATTCCTGTGAGGACAAAACTGATTTTTTTTTGTCTTCAGTGTAACATGATCCTTCATGAATTATTCTAATATTCCGATTTAGTGCTCAAGAAACATTTCTTATTACTACAATGTTGAAAACAGTTGTGCTGCTTGATTTTTGTGGAAACCGCAACATTTTTTTAGGATATATTTGACAAATATAAATTTGAAAAATTCAGCATTTTTTTGATTTTTGTTTTTGTGCAACAATGTAAATCTCTTCACTGTTACTTTTGATCAATTTAATGCATTCTTGCTCAATAAAATAATTTATGGAAAATACAGTATAAACAAATTTTATTTAGTACTTTATACATTTAAGTTATTATAGACTTTACATCGGTCTTTTGAAATCAGAATGAAATAGTACTATTAACCAAATTCAGTGAACATAAAATTATAAAACATTTTTTCCCCTATATTGCCTGCCATAGGCAATAGGAAGACAAAAGGTTTGAGACAAAATGTATATTTACAACAAAAAATCCAGTTGCATCATCCTCATATGACTAAGGACAAATGTGTTTTAGCAATTCACAAACTGCAATCTGAGCCTTTTGGTGACAATAACTGAGGTCAAAGCAGAAGCACATTTGAATAAATTGTAGCAGAGATTAAAATTAACAACACAGTTTCTCAGAACAGGAAAGGGCTAGGTAATTGTGGAGATGTTTTCCACAGTATACAGGGAGTGCAGAATTATTAGGCAAGTTGATTTTCTGATCATATTTTTTTCCCAAGCACATTTTACCAATTCCAATCCACATCAATCTTAATAACTACTATTAATATTGTTTTTAATCATTTATAAGTGATATATAATTGTTCATGAAGGCTGGAAATGAAAAATGCCTTATATTCAGGTGTGCAGAATTATTAGGCAAGTTTTCTTTTACAGGCAAAATGAGCCAAAAAAGAGATTTAACTCAGACTGAAAAGTCAAAAATTATTAAATACTCATGAGAAGGACGCAATACTAATGCAATACTAGAAATTGCAAAGTTAAAGCATGACCAAGGGACAGCAAAATGCTCATTGGGTCAGCGGGGTCATACAAAAACAAGTGGAAAAGAAAAGACACATGTTAACTGCAAAATAATTAAGAATTAAGGTGAAGAATTAAGTGTGAAACCATCAGGAACCCTTTAGTCTCCAGCGCCACCATTTTCCAGAGCTGCAACCTACCTGGAGTCTCCAGAAGTGCAAGGTGTTAGGATCTCAGAGACTTAGGTTAGCTAAAGAATCCTAAAAAATGACCTGCACTTGATAAGAATCACAAGCTGAAGTGTTATAAAATACATGAAGACTGGGTTTTAATAGGGCTTATAGACAGACAGCTTGAGAATGACTCCTGATGGACCAGCACCACATCCTCTTGTACCACTGTTTGAAGAATTTAACCAGCATCTGGCAGTAAGGTGTTTGAGTTCACTTCTTATCCTGAAATGTCTGTCTTGCAGAGATGGACTAAAAATGATCTTCCAAAACTTACTGCCAGATTCTGGAAGATAAATTCTTCAAACAGTGGTACAAGAGGATGTGGTGCTGGTCCTTCAGGAGTCACTCTCAATCTGTCTGTCTATAAGGCCTATAAAAACCCAGTCTTCATGTATTTTATAACACTTCAGCTTGTGATTCTTATCAAGTGCGGGTCATTTTTTAGGATTCTTTAGCTAACCTAAGTCTCTGAGATCCTGACACCTTGCACTTCTGGAGACTCCAGGTAGGTTGCAGTTCTGGAAAATGGTGGCGCTGGAGACTAAAGGGTTCCTGATGGTTTCACACATAATTCTTAATTATTTTGCAGTTAACGTGTCTTTTCTTTTCCACCTGTTTTTGTCTGACCCCGCTGACCCAATGAGCATTTTGCTGTCCCTTGGTCATGCTTTAACTTTGCAATTTCTAGTATTGCATTAGTATTGCATCCTTCTCATGAGTATTTAATAATTTTTGACTTTTCAGTCTGAGTTAAATCTCTTTTTTGGCTCATTTTGCCTGTAAAAGAAAACTTGCCTAATAATTCTGCACACCTGAATATAAGGCATTTTTCATTTCCAGCCTTCATGAACAATTATATATCACTTATAAATGATTAAAAACAATATTAATAGTAGTTATTAAGATTGATGTGGATTGGAATTGGTAAAATGTGCTTGGGAAAAAAATATGATCAGAAAATCAACTTGCCTAATAATTCTGCACTCCCTGTACACACAAGGACATCTAGATGCTGGTGACACCACAAAAAAAAACTGCTAATGACAACAGACAGTGCTGTGGTTTCTGAACAAGCCCTTATTTGCAGAGAGAAAAAAAGAGCCTGCTGGCCACTGTTACCATGAAATCTCTTCTGGAAACTGACAACACTTTGCTTCTTTAGCAAGGTTACCCTTTCATTCTGACCTGACATGAAGCTTCACCTTGAAATCCTTCTCAACCAAAGATGCCTGCATCACAAAACTCAGTTTCAGGTCGTTGTCAAAAAAACAACTGGAACTCCCACAGTAGCATCAGCCTGGATCAATTACAAGATGTCTGGACTGTATTTATACACAAAGAACATTTTCTGTGCCAAGTAACTCAAGTTCATTCGGATATAGCAGGAGTGATACATTTGTTTAAAGGCACATTAAGTGGTGTCAAATCTCACACCACTAACAAATGAGCTACATATCATCACTCTTTGTGTATATACAAAACTACACCCAATCACAACTAACACAAGTGGACTACTAGAAGATGAACTCCTCCAACAGACTTCTGCGGCGACAGTCACACCTCAACCATGACAAAACTCGTTCAATGACATCCGATCGGTCCGCAAACAATAGTTTGTGTCCGAGTTCATACGCCACCTGTCATCCAACACTTCAAACGTCGATAGTTGGAGAACAGTGGAGAGTCTGGCTAGAAGACTGAAGATCTATACATGACTGAAAAATTCAACCACACCTTCGAAGAATCAAAAGACGACAATGGATAGTGAAATGAATCCTCTACCTCCCTCAGTACCACAGTCCCATGTGCATAAGGAGGTATGCATGTTTCCAAGTGTATAAGCAAGAGAAAAGCTGATAAACATTAATATCACAATCAATGAATGGTGATGAATTTGTTGATAATATGACCATGACATTAAACCAGTTTAATACTATATCCTAGATGTTTAAATACATATAACAAAATTGTAATAAGGAAAATAAAATGATAAATTAATTTTAAATAGGCAATAATTAAAAAAAATAAAATAAAATATGCACTTACTTGGATATCTGAAGTAGAAGTCATTCTCAATATCACTTGTGATATTGCTGTTTTTTCTATGGTAAACCCAGTGTGTATCTGACTCCTCATCATACCGCATAAATACCCCAAAAAGAATAATCATAGACAACTGCCAGACGAAACAGACGGCAGGTAAACTGAATTTAATGTTAGTATTCTTTGGCCGGTCGCACATGTTCGCAACGCAGTTCCCCATGTCTGCAAATCATTCATTGAGAGGACTGGTGATGCTGTTAAGAGACGTGGACGCGCATTAGAGTCACTTTTAAACGCAGCGGGAGCGCGGAGGTGTGTCTGTATCTCCATTTCTCGGCCCCCTTCTTTAGAAAAAGAAAACAATCTTTGCGAGAAACGTCTGGATGACTGATTGCTACAAGTCATGCCACATGTTGCTTTTGAACACACGTTGATGATGCCAACTGGATTTTAAAGCACGTTTTGTTGCTGGGATATTTGGAATCAGTTCAGTTGTTATATGTGTATTAGGATATTTCATGGTAAAACTTTTAATTTTAGAATTTAGAGTGAATCTGTTAGGCCAAACCGCATTTTTTCAGCCACGGAACGTCTGACGCCATATGCCTTAAAGACGCTAACAAGATGTCGCCATTTACGCGGGAAATTATTTGGCTACGTTCTAAATGAACAGCTAGTGTACTACCTCCTGAATTCAATTAAATACTATACACTTACGTGTCACATGACGTTTTAAATTAAGCATAATTTTATTCATGACTTTTTTGTTAATTGTTCTGTTGTAAGAACTAAGTTTGAGTTGATAAGTCAACTATTAGATTCATAACTATTCGATTGGTTTGACTTAAATCATAACATAACCTTGAATTATTTTTCCTTTTGTTTATGAGAAAGAATACCTACGAAATAAACTCAATGCTCAGATTTTGTTTCATTAACAAATTAACAAATTGCCCAGACAAAAATCTTTGCAAATAGAGAACATTTGAACGTTTTTTGTTTGTTTGTTTGTTTGTTTGTTTGTTTGTTTGTTTTTTTGGGGATTCTTGTCATTGTAACTGGATTTGGCCAAGGAGGAGCCAGTTTAGTTTATTTTAATTAATTTGCTAAAGGAGGCAATTATTCCTAATTTGTGGAGCATTTTTAAACTTTAACCAATTTTTTTCATTGGTAGCCTAAATACACGCATTTGTGCAATGTCCATGTATGTTACAGTTAAGCTTGGTAAGCTTTTCTTTTCCACGCATTGACTCAGTGGACGTTCTGGACGTCAGTGGGCTGAACTTTGTTAATGATTGATCAGACCGAATCTGTGCTTGTATGCCTGAATGAGACCATTAATTTTCACTGTTTCCCCTTGTACTTAATTGTGAAGATTGAGAACTTTGACATGGTGAAGGTGTAATTCCTGAGGCTCAAAATATTTTTAGAAAAGGGACACATCCTGTTTAAATGGACCATTTCCTGTCTCCATTGGGTATTTGACATTGTCCCAAATAGCACACTTAATGTGTACTTGTGGACTTACGATGGTTGTCAAATGTCCCATTTGTTCTGACAGTCTATTTGGCATTATGTCACCGAAGTACTCGGAGGAGGACGGGCAAGGCTATAGGACGACATGTTTCATCGGTTCCTATGGCAGAGGTTATAGAGTGCAACAGTGTTTGTTCACTTTTTCAGCTGCATTGGTTCCCAAAGTATTTTGTCCATTCATTTCTCCCATGGGGATTTCAAAATAGTCTTCATTAAAATGTTTTAAGTTAAGAACCAAGCCAACTTTGATTTGAAGAAAGTTTTTGAAAATCGGACAAAAATATAAAGGTACAACACTATGTACTTGACGGATTTAGTGAGGGAAAGAACTACAATCCCTTGAAGCATTGCAAACAGCATAATCGAATTAAAAATGATGGAGAAATATAAACTACTCATTTAAAAATATTGATTATATAGGCTATATATAAAACAATATATTTTAAGATTATGGCAAAATATGCATATATTCAAATATTTAAATATTTTGAGAGTGTAGGGAAACCGATTTGATTGCCTAATTTGTGGTGCTTTGAGGGAGTGGGCGGAGCTAAAGAGATCTTTTGGTAACTTTAGCATTTTTTGCTTGTTTCAACTCTTTGATTTGTGGAATTTTCTGTACAGCTGTCAAGATTATATTCTAGTCTGTTTAGTTTTTTAGATCTGTGTGATGAGTAGGGCGGGCGAGAGCCGTGAGGGAACGGCGCGAGACTGGTGACGCGAGTGATAACGAGCTTCAGCTGCGAGGCGCACCGGCCTTGAGTCTCTCACAGAGGAGCTCCGGAAGCATAAAAGGAGGAGCGACGACGGTAAAGGACGAGAGAGGACCAGGCCTGGACTTTATGTTTTGTTATGTTTGTGTGGCCGGCAGACGTCCGTGAGGGTCTGCCGGCATTACTTTCGTTTTGTTCTTTGTTTATTTTATATTAAAAATTATTGTTTGAATGTTTGCCGGTTCCCGCCTCCTTGTTCCCATATATATGAACTGTGTTACAATCTGCCTTTGGTTTTCTGGTCTCCAGCTCCGCCTTGACAAGGGGATTCCCTGGCTCCACCTCCAGCCACCAAACCCCTTTACTCCACCTGGGCTTGTCGGCCAGTTGGCTCCGCCTTGACTCCTCCCTCCCTTGGCTCCACCTGGGGCCGCCGTCCTTACGGCTCCACCAGGCTCCCTTGTCCCTCCGGCTCCGCCTTGGCTCCTCCTTCCCTTGGCTCCACCTGGGGCCGCTGTCCTTACAGCTCTACCAGGCTCCCTCGTCCCTCCGTCTCTGCCTTGGTCAGTCCTCGCTCTACCTGTGCCATGGACTTCAGGACCTTCAGATGCGCTTCATCCCTCCGCCCCTTTTGCTCTTTCAGGCACTGCCTTCCCTCTGACTCTGCCTTGGTCCTCAGTCTCCACCTCGGATGCTTGTCGCTGTGGTTCTGCCTCCAGATCCATCTGTGTTGCGTGGTCTCATTGGCTCTTCAGCTCTGCCTGACCAGCCAAGTCTCCACCCTCCTATGACTCTGTCGTGGGTCTTCATCCTGGCTATGTTCTGGTTCACTGCCTGGCTCTTCCTGCACTTGTCTCCTCACTGGCTCCTCCCACCATCATCGCCACCATGGTCTCTCCCGCCATCATCTCACCTGAGTCCTGCCCTTCGCCAGCCCCTCGTCCCCCTTCCTCTCTCCTCAGTTGGACTCTTATTACTGTGTTTGCTACTTAGTTCCCTTTGTTGCTGATTATGTTCACCTGTTGTTCATTAGTTACCTTATTACTCCCTGTGTATTTAAGTCCTTAGTTTCCTCAGTTCATTGTGTCGTATTATGTTATAGTGGTTTTGAGTTTTTTTTCCTGTAGTGTCTCCTGTGTGTTCCCTTTGGATTTTGTTTATTAAAGACTGTTTTGAATTCTCCATTGCTGTGCGATTCATTACAGCCACTCAACGCGACAACAGCATCATGGGTAATGTAGTTTTTCACCAAGAATTCTGCTGTTAAACATGAATATTTTAAAATAAGCTGAAATAATGCGGGCTGACATCGTCAACAGAAGCAAATAACATTGATTATCAACCTCGTAGCTCACAGGAGGTCTGTATTTAAAGGTTTATATGGAGAAAATGAATGGAGTTCTTACTTCAGGAACCTGACTGTTGCACTCTATACCACAAAGTGGACTAGATATGCTTCAGGGAATTGCTGTAGCCACTATACTCAGCCTAGACATTGACATGTTTATGCTCCCATTAGATCCAGGCAGTTTATTTTGAAGTTTTTCACTGGAGGGTTTAAACCTTCACCAGTTTCGTGTACAGTAATTAGTACATAGTGTTCTTACATGTGCACTGTAAATGTTATCCGTCGCGCTCTGCTAACAGTCTTCTGTCTGCAGGCGTCACTCGGTGGACGGGCTGGTTATCCTAGATCTTTGAGTGCTGAATAAAATTTGTTACTGATTCATGGAGTATGTGGCTTTATGCATGAGCAAGACTTTTCTTGTTTTATTCTTTATCTTTGCAAATGTAAAAACAAAACATATTTGCTTTTAAGGTTCATGAATACTTCATTTGAATTCAACTTTTATTTTCCCTTGTTTA
Source organism: Megalobrama amblycephala (assembly GCF_018812025.1). Taxonomy (NCBI): domain Eukaryota; kingdom Metazoa; phylum Chordata; class Actinopteri; order Cypriniformes; family Xenocyprididae; genus Megalobrama; species Megalobrama amblycephala. Next base: position 23,808,860 of record NC_063058.1, read on the forward strand.
AGTCCCAAGGGTCACTGTGAGGAGAGGGGCTTGTTCTGCTTAAGCAAACTCTTTTCCCTCTCCGTTGAGCATTTGTTAGGTGATTCGTTTTTTGTATGTCTCCTCTGACTCTGTCTTTATATAATATAATACGGCTCTTTTTAATTTGTTTCACTTAAGAGATGCATTGTACCCGATTAAGAGATTAAAAGTGAGAGACCATACATTTCGGCCAATTTGTTTCAGTATTGGCCAATTAAAGATCCTTTTTGGTAGGACTGACTGGAATGTTAAATGATTGAACATTTAAATATGGGTTTTACTGATTGCATAAGTAAATCTCACATAATTATATGAGCATGTTAAACACGTCCTCAGTTTAAGTGTTAAGAGGGGCCATCGAACCCTTATTTGCACCTTGAATGTTTAGCCATCACTGCCCCATCCAGTTGAAATCAAGTCAAGGTTTGACCTCTATTGGTTGAGTCAAACCTCACAGCAACAAGTAGGCCTAGAATTAGTTCAGTAAAGGTAAAAGGCTAATATATCACCTCTTGAGTGTTTGTGGTACCAGATAAAAGGACCTGTACACAAGATGCACAGCAGGGCTTTTGTTGTGGTGTGAAACAGATGACACAGGTCTCCTCAGACCGGTTTAGTGTTAGTTACAGCAACCATCACCTGGAATTAATAGGTATTTGAGGCCACAGAGAGCGTTTAAACGACACCAGAGTGGCTTTACGTTGTCTGGGTTGGATCCTCTCGGGCGTGCGGTTTCGGTTCGACACGCGGGAGGGATATTACCTCAGTGAGCTGTAAACAGGACAGTCAGACTGCGCTTTGAGGTGAAATTCCTGTCGCATAACTATAATGAGCCTCAAGGGAAGATTAATATCTTTTCACCATCAAACTATCTTCTCTTTCATGGGCCTTTTGTAATGAAGAAACATACACCGCTGTCCTGAATGAGCGTCGTTAGATGGGGCGGTGCGCGTGTCGTGTAGCAGAACCAGCTTTGTTCATCACGATCTGATCAAAAACTGATTCAGATATAACAGTGTCCGCTTACCTGGCGTTTCTATGAAATACTGCCATTACGTACAGTTTAGACGTCAGGCTGTTTGTTTGGGATGGAACAATCTGTAATGGAACCGTGATATTATCAGGAATCATAGTGTATGAGACAGGCAAGTGATGATTGAATTAATTTTATAATTAAATAAATTAAGTATTTAATAATAACTGAGTTTCAACTGTAAATAAAATATAAATAAATTTACGAAATATGAATGTAGCCTACTAAGCAAACAAATCCTTATTTTATTCCCCAAATCTAAATATTTTAACCGCGATTCAACCTCAGACCACTAGAGAGCGCTATAGAGAAGGATTTCAAGTTTTGTGCTGTATGAAGTACTTTACAATTGCTGAGGTAGATATAGGTTACATCATGTTGTGCACATTATTTATTTTTATTTTTTGTATGTATGTATAGAATACCCAGATCACCAAATATATCTCTAAAATAAATGCCAAGAAATTATCAGTGAATTAAGCATGCAAAGTGATGAGGTCACACCTGCAGGTGAAAATGAGCTTGTATGGCTGAATCTGTCACATTTACATGATGGACACAAGCGCTCATATGAATGAATATGCGTTGTCTCTTTAAAAATAAATAAACGTAGCACACAACTGTTTGAAATGTTTTTTCTATTATTGTTGTAGATGGCACTGTCACTTATTCCCCCGGTTACACGGACTAGCCTTAAAGGCACAATATGTAATAATTTTCGCCGCTAGATGTCGCTTATTCAAAACAAAGGCGTAGCGGATATGACGTCATTGACAGGCGATGCAATGACACACTCCGTGTTCTGGTTAAAATGGCAGAATTCTCTTTATTTTAAAGGGTTAGTTCACCCAAAAATGAAAATTCTGTCATTATCACTCACCCTCATGTCGTTCCACACCCGTAAGACCTTCGTTAATCTTCGGAACACAAATTAAGATATTTTTGTTGAATCCGATGACTTAGTGAGGCCTCCATAGGGAGCAATGACATTTCCTCTCTCACGATCCATTAATGTACTAAAAACATATTTAAATCAGTTCATGTGAGTACAGTGGCTCAATATTAATATTATAAAGCGACAAGAATATTTTTGGTGCGCCAAAAAACAAAATAGCGACTTATTTATTGATGGCTGATTTCAAAACACTGCTTCAGGAAGCATCGGAGCACAATGAATCAGCGTGTTAAATCATGATTCGGATTGCGTGTCAAACCGCCAAACTGCTCCGATGCTTCCCGAAGCAGTGTTTTGAAATCGGCCATCACAATATAAGTTGTTATTGTATTTTTTGGTGCACCAAAAATATTCTCATTGCTTTATAATATCAATATTGAACCACTGTACTCACATGAACCGATTTAAATATGTTTTTAGTACCTTTATGGATCTTGAGAGAGGAATTACCATTGTTGTCTATGAAGGCCTCACTGAGCCATCTGATTTTATCAAAAATATCTTAATTTGTGTTCTGAAGATGAACGAAGGTCTTACGGGTGTGGAACGACATGAGGGTGAGTAATAAATGACAGAATTTTCATTTTTGGGTGAACTAACCCTTTAACTTATCTTTAGGGGATAATTTCTCAGCTGAATTTGATGTGCAATTATTTATACTATTCTATGTGAATACTATACTATGTGAATTATACAAATAATTCAAACAGACATATTTTTATTATATACATACACAAACATCACTGTTTCCACGACACATAATAACACTACATAACTTAGCAGCACTTCATATGCAACTTCAAGTGACAGAATGAAACATATGTGTTAATAAAATCTGATATTTAATACAGAAAATATTTATTCTATATTCCCTGAAATTTTAATACAGGACATTTTGACACGTGCCATCTATAATAAACATTTCATGACATGCTTTTGCAGTTCACTGAACTCTTCTTGGGGCAGCAAATATTTCCGAACGATGTCCTGCACTGCGTCCTCACTGGCTGTCTCATAGTCTTCTCTGTTTTTGAAGGGAAGGTGACCGGCGAGCTCACACAGGGCCACATTGAAGGCAGACTCCTCTTTGGCCCCAAAACAGGACAACCGGGGCCATACGATAACCCTCACCCCGATTCGGGATGAAGACGGGTCACGCTCCCTCTGCGGAGGACAACCTCGGGTGATGAAGAGGTTGTGTGCGATGTTCCTGTCAACCAGAATATCAGTGAGACTGCACACCCCATTGACGGTCGAATCCAGGTTTGGACCCTGGGTGTAGAAAAGAAAGCCTGCTGGGAAGCCCAGGAGGAGATACAAGTGTTTTTTAGGCAGGATGAGCTCTGCTGGGGAGGTCTCAATCCTCATTTGGTGGTTTAGGTAGTAGCCATGAAGATGGAGATGGTTAACTGAGGCAAACCCACCCAGGCTGTTGAAGCCAACCCTGAATCCTGGATCAGCGCTCAGCAGGACCGTTTCTATCCCCATTTGGACGGCCAAAGGGGTCAGTATCTGTGGGTGACACCGGTCCGGTTCAGGTACGAGCAGACAGTGACCGAATTCCAGCGGACTCACGTTTATTATCACTTTGCACCTTCGTTTTGAACCATTCTGATGGCACCCCCCTTCACACTGTAATTCAAAGAGCAGCTCTTTTGGGTTGATTTTGTTGAAATTGAACTGCTTTGGGTCAAAGTTCTGCCGGACGCTCAGGATCTCCTGAGGTTTTCGCCTCTCGATGCCTCTCATGATGTTCAGCTGAGCGATGTATCCACAGGGACCGGGGAGGATCCGCGTCTCCAGATCGTCCAGCTGGTACCTGAACAGCCCGGCGTTCTTCCTCTCAGTCCAACCGGACCGCAGCGCGATGTCAAATCTGGACCGGTTCTGATTTCCGGAACAAACATCATTTATAAAGTCCTTGGTAGTGTAGGTGAAAACGGCACAATCATCCATAGTTACATTACATACATTTATAACTCTTTTCCTTTCCAAAAACGCCAACGGTTGCAAGAATGACAACTCAACTCGTGCACGTTTTGAACGCCTCTGATTTGTCAAGACGAGTCATATGACACACAATTGGAATCTATGGAAAGCGAGAGGGCTCTTGCCGTTTGTTTTCAACGCGATTTGTAGTTTCTCTTTGGCTTTATCTGTTTATTTATATTTTTTTTATTTACACTATTGTTCAAAAGTTTGTGGTTCAGTACAATTTTGTTTTGATGAATATTAATACTTTTACCAAACGAAGATGGATTAAATTTATTGTAAAGGCATTTATGTTATAAAATATTTCTATTTAAAATGCTGTTCTTTAGGTTCTTTAGGATTTTTGTTCATCAAAGAATCCTGTTTTCAACATTGATAATAATCAGAATAGCAAATAATCATATTAGAATGATTTCTGAAGGATCATGTGACACTGAAGGCTGGAGTAATGATGCTGAATTTGATGCTGATTTGCCATCACAGGAATAAATTATATTTAAAAATATATGAAAATTGAAAACAGTTCTTTTAAATTGTAACAATATGATCATTTTACTGTATTTTTGATCAAATAAATGCAGCTTTGGTGAACAAAAGTGACTTCTTTCAAAAACGTTTTACTGATTGTAAACTTTTGAATGGTAATGTATGAAAATAATCATTAAGTAATAGTTAAATATGCACATATTTGCATATTAAATCAAAAGTGACCCCACTGAAAATGTCAAGTTTTTTCTTTTTTTGCTTGTTTTATAATCAGAAAATCAGTTAAAATGTTTATTCAACAAAATATTAAAAAAAAAAAAACTTTTATGTACATTAAAGGATTAGTTCACTTTCAAATAAAATTTTCCTGATCATTTACTCACCCCCATGTCATCCAAAATGTTCATGTCTTTCTTTCTTCAGTCGAAGACTTTTGTTTTTTTAAATAAAGCATATACATTTACATTTTTTTTTAGAAAATGACTGATCGTTTCGCTAGATAAGACCCTTATTCCTCGTCTTGTATCGTTTAAAGCCCTTTGAAGCTGCACTGAAACTGTAATTTTGACCTTCAACCGTTTGGAGTCCATTGAAGTCCACTATAAGGAGAATAATCCTGGAATGTTTTCATCAAAAACCTTAATTTCTTTTCGACTGAAGAAAGAAAGACATGAACATCTTGGATGACATGGGGGTGAGTAAATGATCAGGAAAATTTTATTTGAAAGTGAACTAATCCTTTAACATTTTTTCCCCCTTTTAATGATAAAATAGTAAAATATTGATTTTTTTAGAAACCCCTTTCAATTATCAGCAATATCAATTTAAAAATGAAGGATTTTCACCTACTATGAAACATTAGGTGTAATATATGAGCAAAATGCCACTAGAAATATTCACACCAATTCCCACGTAAAAGGAAATGGTGATAAATTAAAATGAAATCTTTACAAATTACATTATTTATTTAGTTATTTTTGAACATTTGCTAGTTGCAGAACAGTGTGAAAAAGTCAACATTGTTAAACCCAAACAAATCTGTAAGTAAACGAAAGATCACCACACCTCAAACAAAAGTAGTGTTTATATAAAACCAGAATACATAATTTCACATTCAACAATTAAGACTTGAATATACATGGTCAGGAGGTCAAACAAATGTGCCAAAGCATACATAACATAATTTTAAGATTAATACTTTCAGTGTGTGTCACACATTTAAGTACAATAATCATATAATGTCTTGGAATGTGCATGTAAAATAAACATAATGTGCACATAATGGAATGGAAGTGAATAAACTCAATATTTGGTCTCTTTAGACAGTATGAAATGTGTGCTGCTTTTTTATCCATAGTGGATAAAAGGCTTCAGGGTTGGGAACAAACCCTCATTAGACTGCATCACATGGAATTACCATTAAGCTCTCGCTCATTGTTTCGGATGAGGCCGTACTCAATAGCCAGATCCAAGCATCGCTGGGCGGCTTTCCGGACGGAGTCCTGGTTGGAATCGTCTCCTTTAGCCAGGACAGACAGAATCTCCAGTGCCTCACTCTCAATCAGTTTCTCTGCCAGACTTTTGTCGGCCTGCATGAGGTTCATTATGATGACCACTCCACGATGCCGCAGGTCCTGACTTTCACTGAGCAACAGAGCCTGGAAGATCTCCAGCCAGTGACTCGTCTAGAGAAGAAGAGGAAGAAGTGGATTAAAATGAAGAATGTCTTAAAGGATTAGTTCACTTCAGAATTAAAATTTCCTGATAATCATCCAAGATGTTCATGTCTTTTTTCTTCAGTCAAAAAGAAATTAAGGTTTTTGATGGAAACATTCCAGGATTTTTCTCCATATTGTGGACTTCAACAGGTTGAAGGTCCAAATTGCAGTTTCAGTGCAGCTTCAAAGCGCTCTACACGATCCCAGACGAGGAATAAGAGTCTTATCTAGTGAAATGATTTGCATTTTCTAAAAAAAAAAAAAAAAAATGTATATACTTTTTAACCACAAATGCTCATCTTGCACTAGCTCTGCGTTTATTACATAATCACATTGGAAAGGTCACGCGTGACGTAGGCGAAAGTACCGGGGTAGGGTGAAAAACTCCATCTCATTTTCTCCTCCAACATTGTCGTTTTACCCATTTTTTGTAAAGGGCGTCTGACTTCACTTTGTAAGCACTGGATCTGTACATTCACCTATGTCACGTGTGACCTTTCCAACGTGATTACGTAATGCGTGGCTCATCGCAGAGCAGTGCAAGATGAGCATTTGTGGTTAAAGTATATACATTTTGTTTTTTTTTTAGAAAATGACTGATCGTTTTGCTAGATAAGACTCTTATTCCTTGTCTGGGATCAAGTAGAGCCCTTTAAAGCTGCAATGAAACTGACATTTGGACCTTCAACCTGATCCCCATTGAAGTCCACTATATGGAGAAAAATTCTGGAATGTTTTCCTCAAAAATCTTAATTTCTTTTCGACTGAAGAAAGGAAGACATCTTGGATGACATGGGGGTGAGTAAATTATGAAGTGATCTAATCCTTTAAAGTGCCCTATTATGCTTTTTCAGATATTACCTTTCATGTGATGTGTAATACAGCTGTTTGTGAATGTAAAAGGTCCGCAAAGTTTCAAAGATCATAGTGCACGACAAATGAAGTGAACTTTTAAAATAGCACAATAGGGGCACTTTAATCAAGTAAGACTCACCGTGTCAGGAATACGTGTACACAGCTCGGGCATTTCCCCTGTCAGCACGGCCAGCGAGCCTGATGCAGCCTTCCTCAGTCGCTCATCATCTTCGCCACTGTAGAGCACCAACAACTTGAGACGGTCACTGTCTGTAGCCAGGTAACACTTCTGCACCTGATACATCAAACACAACCATAAAAATCAGTTTTTTCCAGAAGGATTTAGCTCAAAATTAGGTCCAAAAAGTGACGTACCTCAGCGCTTAAGGCCAGATTGCACATACACTCGGTGGCAGCAGCACGGACCATCTCGTGCTCCTCAAACATGTAGCCCTCAATTTTAGGCACGGCTTTCTCCTTAATGATCTTCTGCCTGTGGGTTAAAATGTGGTTTGACTGGGGGTTGTTCTGCTGTTCATTGGCTTAAAGTCACCATAAAAATCAAAATGAACAATTCTTATTTTTGAATGGAATATTGCAATGTTTATTATAAATCATTTATTTATTTTTAAATTCATGTGCCCTTGTAATCTTTAATCAAACTAACTTCTCTTCTCTGATAAAGTGTTTACTGGAACCTGTCGCTCACATGAAACTGACCAATAGTAAACCACAACCATTCAATCAATTCCTAATGGACAGATCCAAGTCTCTCTGTACATTTTTTCTTGTTCGAGAAGCCTTTTCACACAAATACGTTTAGTTGGTGACAGCTGACCTGAGTCTCTCACTGATGCCAGCCAGGTTGGTGAGGGCCATCAGAGCCTCAAAGTTCTGCAGCATCGTGCAGTCAAGCGCCAAAAGACTGACCAGGGGCCTCACCACCTCATAGACCTACACAAACACATAAATCATCATGTTATACATTTAATTCCTGATTGAAATCAGTGAAACTGGTTAATTAGGGTGCGGACGTACCCTCTCGCCCGGAAATGCGATCTCAGGGTTGGATGTGATGGTGATCTTGGCTAGAGCTTGTGCTGCTTTGATCTTCCCCCGATCTGTGCTCTCAGAAACCAACGGTAGTAAAGCCTGCATCAAGCAAACAAGAAAACTGTCATGCACTACCATTCATAAGTTTGAGGTTTTTATTTTTATTTTTTTGAAAGAAATTCTGTAATTAATCATTATTAAATCGCACCAAACTTTAAAGTTTTTATATATTTTGTTTTGTAATAATTTCACATTTAATCTCCAAATTAATGTAGAAACAACATATAGAGTGTATTTTAAATATTTCATCTAGCAGGTAGGAAATATACAGAAATTGAATAAAGTTATCAAACACTTCACAGTCTTCGCTGCATAAATTATAAATATAAATACAGATTAATCCTTATTAAAGCTACAAAAGTTATTCAGTCGAGAGCAGTGAGTGATTTTCTCTTTCTCTTTTGTTCTTGGATTAACATCAGTGACAGACAGCAGCAGGTTTATTAGGCTGCTGTCACTTTAATATCTAACACACACATCTGATGTCCTCACAGCTCTTTATGGTCATTTAAGGCTTTATTTAACTCATTTAAACTGTGCTTATGAGGATACTCGACAAAGCTGACATTTTGGCATACTTTTGTGTGGTTTTTGTCCGTTCAAGCGCAAAAAAGAACTCAGTGCGGCCGGCACACTGTCTGAAGTGGCTTTCTGTGCGCACAAGTCCTGATTCTGTCTGTCACACAGACAAAAGATTCACAGACAGCGTGCCAGTACAGAGTTAAGTTATTTTTTGGGTCTTATCATGCTTGAATGGTTTAATAGCACTTGAATGAATGATAGCGTGATCATATAATGTAACGCTAGCTAAAGGATGAAAAAAACGGATGCTGTGTTAAATATTTTTAATGCGTTAAACTGGAAAAATGAATCGCATGCTTTAACGGGTTAATTTTGACTGCACTAATTAAAATAAAATAGAAAAGTTATTATAAATTGTAATTACGGAAAAGGATTAGGGCCAAGCAATAATAGAAAAATAAAACCATCTCGAGATTAAAGTTGTTAAATTTCGAGAAAAAGGTTGAGATAAAATGTTGAGAATAAACTCATTAAATTACGAGAAAAAACTTGTTAAATTTCAAGAAAAAAGTCGAAATAAAATGTTGAGAATAAACTCATTAAATTACGAGAAAAAACTTGTTAAATTTCAAGAAAAAAGTCGATATAAAATGTGGAGAATAAACTCGTTAAATTACGAGAAAAAACTTGTTAAATTTCAAGAAAAAAGTCGATATAAAATGTGGAGAATAAACTCGTTAAATTACGAGAAAAAACTCGTTAAATTTCAAGAAAAAAGTCGATATAAAATGTGGAGAATAAACTCGTTAAATTACGAGAAAAAACTTGTTAAATTTCAAGACAAAAGTCGATATAAAATGTTGAGAATAAAGTCGTTAAATTACGTTCTCTTAATTTAACGACTTTCTTCTCGAAATTTAACACGTTTTTTTCTTGTAATTTAACAAATTTGTTCTCAAAATTTAACAAGTTTTTTTCTCATAATTTAACAAGTTTATTCTCAACATTTTATCTCAACTTTTTTCTTGAAATTTAACGACATTTTTCTCATTTTAACGAATTTGTTCTCGAAATTTAACAAGTTTTTTTCTCGTAATTTAACGAGTTTATTCTCAACATTTTATCTCGAATTTTTTCACGAAATTTAACGACATTTTTCTCATAATTTAACAAATTTATTCTCGTAATTTAACAACTTTTTTCTCGTAATTTAATGAGTTTATTCTCAACATTTTATCTAAAATTTTTCTTGAAATTTAACGATTTTTTTTCTCGAAATTTTTCAACTTTAATCTCGAGATGGTTTTATTTTTTTATTATTGCTTGGCCCTAATCCTCTTCCGTATGTAATAGTATTTCACAATATTACATTTTTTACTGTATTTTTGCTCAAATAAATGAGACTTTTTATCAAAAACATTAAATAATCTTCCCAACCACAAACCTTTTACCTGTACTGTATATTAAAATAATGGTGTGAAATGTAACTCAATTGGCATGATGAGAGAATATACTTACTTTTCCTCCTCCTTGTGCCACAACTAACCCTCTGTCCTCATGTCTCTCCACCAGAGCCAAAATCACCCTGTCAGGAAGAGGAAGAGAGTGACTCATTTCATCTGATAAATGGGCCATTTCCTTGGACAGAGAATAACCATTTTGCACACTAAAATCCATTTTCAAACAATCTCCCCTGATGGAGCAAATTGATCTAAGGCTTAATCTGAATTTGGGACAGTAGTTTTGCCAGCAGTGGGAAAGGGCCAAAACTGGAGTGCAATTAAAGTACTTTCACAGTAGCGGCCTTTGAATTCTGCCAGATTGATTCAAATTGATTGAGCTTCAAAGTAGACAGACCTGGCGATACACTCTCTGCAGGCCTCCGTGAGGGCAGGACTCTCCTGTTTTACCATACAAACCAACGCTGACACCACCCCAGCCTCTAAGAGCTTCACCACCCTCTTCTCTACAAACGATTGGGCATCCTACATGAACACAAATTGAAAAAAAATTTGGTCATTTATTCTCCCTCATGTCGTTTCAAACCTGAATGACTTTCCTTCTTCCAAAACAACAGGAAAGAGATGAGCAAATAATGACTTTTGGTCTGTTTTTGCAAATGAAAATGTTGCAAGGACTAAATTTATAGTGCTTTTTTGGAGCTTGTCAGGCCTTGGTCAACAAATACTTTTGTTATATGGAAAAGAGCAGCGTGAACACTCTGCTAAACATCTCCCTTTGAGTTCCTCAAAAAAAAAAAAAAAAGTATATATGATAGTGATATGGGTTTTGGATGGCAAATAGAATGAGATAACATAAATGATGATAAAACTACTAAATGATGATGAAACTACGTTCAGTTTTGGTGGACGTATCCATCATCTCGTTGGTTCTGTTTATGTTACCTTTGGATGCTCCTCAGGCACATGCTGTTTAGCATATTTAGCTAGTTCCACCATCTGAGGGTCTGGTTTCTCTACATCATAGCTGTTGGTGCAGTTAACCAGTGTAGATCCGACAGCAAATAACACGGTTTTGTCTTCAGACTGCAAAGAAAGTGAGAACATGAGGGATTTGCTGTATCTGTCAAGGATTAGTATAATGGGGGATGTGTATCTCCAAAACAGTGGGAAGGGCGTTACCTTAGCTAGCTCAAACATGGCCTGAAGCGCTTTTTTATCCTCCACCAGGTCCTCTTTCACATCGGCGTCTAGCGTGAGGTAGGCCAGACCCTCGATGGCCCAGCGCCGGGATGTTGGAGGAAGAGCTTCATTGCAGAGCCACCTGGAAGAAAAAGACAGCTGAAGGCCACCTGCACATAACACCTTTGCAATTATAGATCAACTGACTTCTTTAAAGGGGTCTAATTTACATATGCACTCCTGAGCAAAAATGCTTTTGCTGTAGCTGCAAAACTAAAACATCTGCATAGGTCTCATGCTACAGCTCAACATGAGAATATTCTGATTAGTCTTTAATTAGTAAAAACTCTCCAAATATGATGCACTTGTGAGAAACCTCCTCCTTAAAATATAAAGGCAACAATATATGTTAATGTGTGAAAAATGTGCAATGTTTCATGTCCATAAGACACTTATATTGATATTATAAATGAGTGCTGTCAAACGATTAATCAAAGTGATTAATCACATCCAAAATAAGTTTGTTTACATAATATGTGTGTATTTATTATGTATATATAAACACACACATGCATGTATATATTTAAGAAATATTTACATGTGTGTGTGTGTGTGTGTATGTGTGTGTATGTGTGTATATATATATATATATATATATATATATATATATATATATATATATATATATATATAAAATTTGCATTTTATATAAATATTTTATATATAAATGTAATATATTTATATTATGTTTATATTTATATTATAAACATTATGTAAACACAAACTTTTATTTTGGATGCAATTAATCATGATTAATCCTTTGACAGCACTATTATAAAGACATAAACGAGGTATAGATTGTAAGACACTTACAATCTATACATCTTTTTTTACACAATTTTATATATATATATATATATATACAGTACAGTCCAAAAGTTTGGAACCACTAAGATTTTTAATGTTTTTAAAAGAAGTTTCGTCTGCTCACCAAGGCTACATTTATTTAATTAAAAATACAGTAAAAAACAGTAATATTGTGAAATATTATTACAATTTAAAATAACTGTGTACTATTTAAATATATTTGACAAAGTAATTTATTCCTGTGATGCAAAGCTTCCAAACACTGCAAAGGGTGATGCAAACACTGTTCTTTTGAACTTTCTATTCATCAAATAATCCTGAAAAAAAATATTGTACACAAATATTTTGTACAGTTGTACACATTAAATGTTTCTTGAGCAGCAGATCAGCATATTAGAATGATTTCTGAAGGATCATGTGACACTGAAGACTGGAGTAATGATGCTGAAAATTCAGCTTTGCCATCACAGGAATAAATTACTTTGTCAAATATATTCAAATAGAAAACAGTTATTTTAAATTGTAATAATATTTCACAATATTACTGTTTTTTACTGTATTTTTAATTAAATAAATGTAGCCTTGGTGAGCAGACGAAACTTCTTTTAAAAACATTAAAAATCTTAGTGGTTCCAAACTTTTGGACTGTACTGTATATTTTAATTTATATTGTCTATGTAATAATCTAATGTCAAATAATATTATGTAATAATGTATGTAATAATGTAATGTCAAATAAATTATATTTAAAATAATACATAAAATAATTATTCAATAATTAATAAAAAACTAATAAATTAAAAAGTAAAATAGAATAAAAATATTTATTAAATAATAAATATTTAAATAATAAAAAGTAATAAATTAATAAATACAAATAATTTACTGAATAACAATAAATAATACATTAATAAACAAATGTTATAAATTATTTCATTAAACCTATTAATATATAAAGTATAAATATGTTAACCCAGGCAGGGCCTAAAAACATTTAGCTAAATCTCCTTTTTTTCATCCCCCTGACATCAGTTTGAAAACCCATTGAAAAAAGATTTCTTACACCGCTGAAAGAAATGTGAGTGATTGCCTAATATGCAAAACTGATCACTAAAAAGCTATTAAACAAAACTCAAAACCTACTTCCTGCACTGTTTGGCGAGTTTAAGTGTTGAACCTTCTGCAAACTGCTTCATGCTGAAATCTGTGCCTCCAGCAGAGCCAAGTTTGCACAATCCCTAGAAAACACACATACACATACAGAAGTCAGCAAACAAAAGATAACTCAAAACTCAGATGTCTTTGAGTCTGAATACTGACCACCAGCGCTCGCACACGTATTCGGTCATTTTCGCTTTTCTTGTACAGGTCTTTCAGCAGAGCCACGCCATTGGCTGTGATGAATGATGCTCTCTTGGCTTTGCCCGCAGCGTGAATGAGCGCCTCCACTGCCACCTGCTGGTGAGTGATGTTTTCGGATGCACAAAGGGAGATGACGGCATCCATGATACCGCTCAGCTCCAGGGTGCGATTTCCCACATCACTGGGGCCCTGCAGCAGTACAGAGACCGCCTGTATCGCTCGTAGTTTCCTCCCCATATCTAAGCTGCCAAAGTGATGCCTGTAGAAAACGTGAATGGATATATATCTGTCTGTCTATCTTCTGTCTGTCTATATATATACATAACTTGTGTCACTTACTGGACATATTCCTCACAGAGCTTGCTGAAGTTTTCCCTCTCATTATCACTCTTCAGGTCATCATAAAGCTTATTAAGTAGAACAGAGCAGCTCATGGGAGTGTTGTCCGTCAGTGGCGGCCCACCCTCGACCTCAGGAACAGTTCCTGCTACTTCTAGAATCTTCTTTAGCCCTAAAAGGAAAAGTAAAACTATGAGATAATCTGTTTAGCCATCAAAGATTTTTTAACATCAGTGATGAAAAAACAGTCTACACTAAATCTCAAATGAGAGCAGATCTTGTGGCCAAACACTGTCAAACATACCCTGGTCGATGACCCACAGTGTGAGCGAGTTGTCTGGGTTTTTGAATGATTTTCGTGGCACCTGTTTGACCAGCAGGTTGATGGCGCTGTCACGTCCGGCTCCGGACACGCTGGAAGCAGGGAGCATGTCAATTAGATGACGCAACATGGAACGCAGCTCATGGGACGGTTCTGCAACACATACAAAACATTTTCAAAATTCATGCATTTTCAATTATTTTTCATATTTCAAATCTAGAAGACACCAGAAATGTCTAAAGTATTAATATAATACCAAGGGGTGTTTTGCATATATTATTATAGCATAGGGTTGTGACGGTGAGGAAATTTCCCCACCGGTTAATCGACGTGTGACCACACCGGTAATACCAGTATCAACGGGGGGTGGGGGGTATTCCCTCTTTTACACCTGAAAAACATTCCATGAAAACATTCCAGGATTATTCTCCTTATAGTGGACTTCAATGGACTCCAAACGGTTGAAGGTCAAAATTACAGTTTCAGTGCAGCTTCAAAGGGCTTTAAACGATACCAGACGAGGAATAAGGGTCTTATCTACCGAAACGATCGGTTTAGCGGAACGAACGCAGCGCCAGTTCCATTTTTTCAAGTAGAATAGGGAAGGCGTAGGACATACAGCGTAAGCTTTTTTAAGAATACAAAAGTGTGGTTTTGGCAGAAGCACTTGGAAGGTGATCATTTGTTTAAATAAAGCATATACATTTACATTTTTTTGGAAAATGACCAATCGTTTCGCTAGATAAGACCCTTATTCCTCGTCTGGTATCGTTTAAAGCCCTTTGAAGCTGCACTGAAACTGTAATTTTGACCTTCAACCGTTTGGTGCCCATTGAAGTCCACTATAAGGAGAATAATCCTGGAATGTTTTCATCAAAAACCTTCATTTCTTTTTGACTGAAGAAAGAAGGACATGGACATCTTGGATGACATGGGGGTGAGTAAATTATCAGGAAAATTTTATTTAAAAGTGGACTAATCCTTTAATGAAAAACACAACAAATAGAAAAACACAACTAATCCTTTGCAGGTTCCATATTAGCACTGGAATTAAATTCGAAATATTGCCAAATAGGTGCTTTTACATCAAACCAAATCTTCCGCCATTGTCTTGTCAGTCAGCTAGTGAAATAAATGAGATCTGACTCCTGCTGCTGATCTGTGCTGCGACTCTCGTTTGGCTCACGCTGCATTCAGCAGACACGTTCAGTTTTTAAATGTAGAGTCTGTTCTCTAACTTAATGTGATTTTTATTACTATAAAAAATCAAAACGATGGTGGGGGTTGGTGCTGCGCTGGGCAAGTGACATAACCGGTGTTGTGGCTGAACATCAGTAACAGCGTCTATCGCAGCAAGCCTATTAGAGCAATTTCCTACAGTTATGTTTTATAATAATTTTGTTTTATATTATGTTTTAAAGACTCTTTACAGGTTTTCAGACTGGAGGAAATATAAAAGAAAAAAAACAACAAAGAAAATTACTACATGGCTCTCTGGAATACTGGAATCTGATTGGTCAATCATGAATTCTGCAGTGAAATATTTATCATTTTTAAATTTTTCTGTCAAAAGTACCGACTTCGATACCAAGTCGATACTGAAATATTAAAAATGTGACCGCTGTTGAGTGGATTCGTATCTCTGATTGGCCATTGTGTTCACGTACTCAACAGATATGTCTGTGATTGGCTACAATGATCAACACACAGAATAGTTTGAAAGCGTTTTGAAAGCAGGAGCGGGAGTGTTTGAAAGCAGGCATCTATTAGCGAACTGGTCCGCTGACAGACGCCTGCTTTCAAACCCTCCTGTGTGTATCTGTGTAAGCGCTCGGTTAAGAGCGTCATTGATATCCATTTATAACATGTTTTTGAAGCGTTGATCATTGTAGCCAATCACAGACATGTATGTTGAGCGCGTGAACACAAATAACTATTTCTTCTTGTGTAATACAATAAAAAATAAACATAAATCAATATTTCATTTATATTTTATCACTGTTTCATCAGTTTTTATTTATGTGTTTATGCTTGTGTGTATTTATTTACTTATTTGAGTAGTCATGTAATAACTGTGAATATATACTGTAAGCCAGTCATTTTCATAAAATAAACTCCTTAAAGGTGATACAAATGCCCTCTGCTTCATGTCGGGGGTCATAAACATTACTTTTGGTCTTTACACTGCCATAACCCAGTCTTAAAGAAGTAGAACAGAAATTCTCTGCTGGAAATTATTTCTGGTCTTGTCATGGGCTTAAAGTAGGTCGCTGAACTGAGCTCTCAAAGTGAAGGTCGGTCTCACCTGGCAGTATGGCCTCGTCTTTCCCTCTGATCTCTTTCTTCATGCCCTCCGTAAGAGCCTCAAACATCACCTGGAGCAGATGGCATGCTGAAAGAGACACGGTGGATGCAGCAGAACCCATGACACCACACAACCTGTCCATGCCAACCTCGTTCACAATGGCCATGGTCTACAAACACAACAATATGCATAGATTGAGAAGCTATAGACACAATACCTGTGGGCAGGGCTTGACAAACTTTTTTTGCTCACCAGACACTGTGGCTAGTGGTTATCCAAAGTTACTAGCCACTCAAAATTTTCATTGGCCACAATTATGACATCGATACCATAGGGAAAACTACCATATAGATATTTTTAATATTATCTCATAATTTGGCAGCAGGTATATTAGGCTGCTGTCACTTTAAGACCTGATGCACGGATACATTATACTGTTAGGGCTCGTTCACACAGAACGTGTCTTTGCGTCTAAAAATGTGAGACGCAGTGCTCAGGAATGGGTTTAAAAAAATGGGTCTCGAGATGCACTTTTGAGATGTGATGCAATAACAGCAATAATAAACAAATAAAACTGAATACTGTAATACTGTAAACAGAAGCTTGCAATGCTTGTCCCACCTCCAAGTTCTTCTGATTGGTCCACTGTTTTGGAACTGACATTGATGAGCAGCACTGCGTGTAAAAGTTGAAATTCTTTTAACTTGACACGGCATCTTAAAAACGCGGTGCTCACGTGCGAGGCGCTGTGAGAGCGGTCATGCACGTCTGTCAAGCGTGTTTACATAGAAAAACGATGGAAAAGTAACACATTGGAATAGAAAACGGCCACTTACCCATACGTTTTCTTTCTCAACTGTTTACGTTCACTTAAAACATAACTGACTGTTTATGTGAAGACCAGCGTTTTCACATTATTTTGAGTGTATTTGACTGTTTAAGAGCAATAAGCATCGAAAAATAACTCAATTTATTACTGATAGGCAGCTTTATGTGCGTGCACTTTGGAAGTGAGCGCAAAATCTGCAGGAATGTGTAAAATTATGCGCAATACATGCAATCCCATGCTGAAATTCAAGCCCTGTAACACGAACAATATTCATCTGGAGCAAATGAAACAAGTGAGTGAGGGAAGGCGGGTTTGTGTGTCAACTCGCTGTCGGAGAGATGAGAGAGCGAGAAAGTGCAGCTGGTATTGTGTGTCTATTCTGTGGAAAATGAGTATTGGAAGCATTTCAGATATTTCAGTATCGATATGTATCGGAAAAAAAAGTTTGACAACACTACATTGCACTTAGTATATTATATCAGATGCCTTTTTAAAAGACTACAATTGAAAAATGTATATATTATACAGTACAGTTCAAAAGTTTGGAACCACTAAGATTTTTAATGTTTTTAAAAGAAGTTTCGTCTGCTCACCAAGGCTACATTTATTTAATTAAAAATACAGTAAAAAACAGTAATATTGTGAAATATTATTACAATTTAAAATAACTGTGTACTATTTGAATATATTTCACAAAGTAATTTATTCCTGTGATGCAAAGCTGAATTTTCAGCATCATTACTCCAGTCTTCAGTGTCACATGATCCTTCAGAAATCATTCTAATATGCTGATTTGCTGCTCAATAAACATGTATGATTATTTTCAATTATTTTCAATTATTTTCAATGTTGAAAACAGTTGTGTACTTTTTTTTTTTTTCAGGATTCCTTGATGAATAGAAAGTTCAAAAGAACAGCATTTATCTGAAATACAAAGCTTCTGTAGCATTATACACTACCGTTCAAAAGTTTGGGGTCAGTAAGAATTTTTATTTTTATTTTTTTGAAAAGAAATTAAAGAAATTAATACTTTCATTCAGCAAGGATGCATTAAATCAATCAAAAGTGGCAGTAAAGACATTTATAATGTTACAAAAGATTAGATTTCAGATAAACACTGTTCTTTTGAACTTTCTATTCATCAAATAATCCTGAAAAAAAATATTGTACACAAATATTTTGTACAATTGTACACATTAAATGTTTCTTGAGCAGCAGATCAGCATATTAGAATGATTTCTGAAGGATCATGTGACACTGAAGACTGGAGTAATGATGCTGAAAATTCAGCTTTGCATCACAGGAATAAATTACTTTGTGAAATATATTCAAATAGTACACAGTTATTTTAAATTGTAATAATATTTCACAATATTACTGTTTTTTACTGTATTTTTAATTAAATAAATGTAGCCTTGGTGAGCAGACGAAACTTCTTTTAAAAACATTAAAAATCTTAGTGGTTCCAAACTTTTGAACTGTACTGTATATAAAACTCAACCCGCCAAAGTGTCTAGTAGAATTGACTGCGTTGCACGCCACTGCTGAAATCCACATTAATTTCAAGCCCTGCCTGTGGGCTTAACTATTAAACTTGATTATGATGGGAAGTTATTCACCCTCGACTGGTGTCCAGTACACAGGCCAACCAGAGTTCTGAGAGCAGAAAGGATCAGTTCCTCCTGTTGGGACTCAAGAAGCTTCTGGAGGAGTTTGACTCCATCATTCCTGAAGATCTGCTCGGCGCCTGCGTCCTCCCGTGAAAGAAACACCAGATTCTGAGCAGCCTGATTAAAAACATGAAGACAAGCAGAGAACATCTCAAAGACTGCATGTTTAAAGTCATAATAAGTTTGAAGGTCACCTTGCCCACCTTCTGTCTGTCTGAAATGGGTGCTGAGCTGTCCAGAAGGAGTTCGAACATCTGTTGAACTCGTGCGTCTGTGGAGGAGAGCTGTGCTGCCTATGTAGAAACACAATATGGTTTCATTTTCAGATCATAAATAGTAGCAGTGATATATTTCTTTGCAAGCACCTCTCATAACCTCCCACCTTCTGCTGGATATGTGCTCCTAGCTGTCTAAGCAGGTCCTGGAAAGCTTTATTCTTGG
The DNA here is from genome assembly GCF_018812025.1 of Megalobrama amblycephala. Lineage (NCBI taxonomy): Eukaryota > Metazoa > Chordata > Actinopteri > Cypriniformes > Xenocyprididae > Megalobrama > Megalobrama amblycephala. The sequence continues at coordinate 23,828,332 of NC_063058.1, forward strand.
GTTCCAGCTGTGCACATTTCTGAGCGTCCATAAACGCCTGATCCAACCGTCCGAGCTTCTGCAGAGCCTGCGCTCGACGAAACCGGGCCTTGATGTCACCTGGATCTACGTCCAAAGCTTGAGGAACACAACTTGGTTAGAGTGATGAAGATTGCTTTTTAAGGTAATAATATCCTAAAATAATTTTTACCTTTGGTGGCATCTGACTCTGCTTTGGTATAATCCTCAACTTTAAGGTAGCATGCTGCTCGGTTGCGGTACAGAACTGCACTCTCGGACTGACAGTCGCTGAGCTTCAGAGCTTTGGTGTAGCAGCTGAGAGCTTGTTGCACATCACCGGCTTTAAAATGGTTGTTTCCTTCCTCCCTCAGTGCAGAGGAGTCCTGGGTCATCTATATATTCATAAAACACATTACATTTGGAAACAGAATATAATACAACAGACCTTTTATTGACTGTACATACTGAATAGCTACAGTTGTGGAACACAAATGAATTTAAAAATAAAGGACAATAAGAGATAATACACAAAAGCGTTGAATTATGTATTAAGCACTGCATTATGATAAAGGTTTTTGCAAATAATACACATTGTATTATACAGGCATCATAACATCTGTGTCTGTAACAGCAACTATGGTGAAGTTGCTTGGTGACCATAGATGCAATCTCACCTTTCTTTGCGTCTTTGTTTTCGCTTTTCCAGATAAAAAAAACGCCTGGGTTTTTAATAGTCTACACTGTTTGTTTCTTTAAAAAAACGCCGTAAAATATTCCTAATGGTCCAAATAGTTGCAGTAGTTCTGTTCTCGACTGTTCTGCCTGTACGCTTCCTGGTTTTGATGCGCGATGATGACGCTGCCGAATCTTACTGGTCGAACGTCTTGTTACTTCATTAATATTCATGAGCCAAGCCTCTGGGCCGCTGTAGGATTCGAAGCTCCGCCTCTTTTGCTCTTCTTGACCATATAAGTCCAGTAACATCCAACGAAGGAATTCCGATTGCAGTGACAGAGGACATTAAAATTAAATTTAAATATTTGCTTTCTATCTATCTATCTATCTATCTATCTATCTATCTATCTATCTATCTATCTATCTATCTATCTATCTATCTATCTATCTATCTATCTATCCAGAAATTGACTTTCAAAAATAAACCTGCAATTTTAAACATTAACTACAGCTGTCACAAATGTGACAACTAGCCCCGGTCTTCACAATATATAATGATAAATCATCGGAATTATATATTTGTGGCATTTAACGCCTACAAAAATCTAACCAATCAGAGGCCAGTGCGCCTCAGCCCTCAGAAAACTTCACTTCCCACAATGCTTTGCTCCATTCTCAAGCTCTCGCACAGGATCACAGACGTCTTTCAGAAGGAAATAACGGGTAGATATTTGATGTCCCGTGACTGCTTTCTCGTTTTAAATCCTTGTCACCAACAGGTAAGCCGTTTCAAAAGGCGCTAGAAGTGCATTATAATGATTTCAAACATAAAAAAGGTGTTTTCTGTAGCTTGATCGCGCGTTTGTATTGAAGAATAGACCAGAGCCAATGTATTTACATGCTGCACGCGCATAGTACGCGATCTTACCTGCAGATGTAGCCTATAAACTCTTATATATGTGTGATTTTCAGTGGGAATGTCAGTTAGAGGTGGATAGATCGGAAATAACGCGCTAAACGAGTAACTTGCCTCCATATGCAGATGTAGGCTAAGGCTTGCACTGGTTCTCAGTGGATCTGTCTATGGCAACAAGCTGGTTTAATGTCGAATTATGTGCTTAAAGGGTGCTGATATCAGTGCTGATAACATTCCCACACAAGAGGACAATATTTCAGGCATATTTGTGGGAAGTGGGGAAGCATTTCTGCTGCAGTCATGTTGAGGTCTTTGGGACTTTCAGAGCAAGATCAGGCTGCTGTAGTTTTACATGCTGATCTATTTCCTCACTTATCCTTTATATTGTAATATATATGTATGTTTAAACCATTTTTATTTTTTTCATTTTAAAGCAGTCAGTGATTTTTTGTGATTGTTTCAGTTTCGGGGATGCACCAATATAATTTTTTTATTTATTTTTATTTCTTATAGGGATAGTTCACCCAAAAATGAAAATTCTGTCATTATTTACTCACCCTCATGTTGTTCCAAACCTCTATACATTTCTTTCTTCTGTTGAACACAAAAGAAGGTATTTTAAAGAATATGGTTAACCAAACAGTTGACTTTCATAGTATGAAAAAAAAAAATATTGAATTCAATGGGACCAACAACTGTAAATGATGATTTTCATCTTTGGGTGAACTATGCCTTTAAGAGCAAACGGCAATACTATGAATTGACACTCTTTTATCTGTTGCAGTGTTCACATTTAATTGGTGTTTGACCTATGTGGGATTTTTAATGACTGATGCCAATACCAATGGTGCTGGATGACCAATATAAAGGAAAACATTATCCACAATATTTATTCAAAATGTACTAAAATGTTTATTACCCTTTGATAAGGGAACTTGCTAACATCGGTAAAGTTGGTTTTATATTCGCACATTCGGAAATCCGTATTCAATAGCCTTGTTAATCACACTACATTGGACATTCAGTGGACATTCACAAGTAAATATGCCATTAAAACAATACTTGCCTATTTTGATCGACTGGGAAAAATGTTGTAAGTTGACAATCGTTGGTTGTCAATATCATGTCGCTGCTTAAAATTCGCAAACATTAATTTATTGCACATTTATTGGAAAGTCTGAATTTATCAGAAGTCCGAATGTGCGAATATAAAACCAACTTTACCGAAGTAACTTGCTACTGATAATCAGTTAAACAAACTTAATTATCAGCCAACAATAACAAACAGCAGTTAAGTAATCAATCTGGCCGATATATCGGACTATCATTATTCACAGTGAAGCTCAAATCAATAATTTTTCATGCTTTATTCAGATATTTTAATGTATGATATAAAGAATGGATAACTATTAGTGATGCACCAAAATAATTTTTATTTATTTTTTACCCAAACCGAAATTAAAGTTTTCATTCATCCCGCTACATCTCCAACGCGTCATTTGAGAAGCGTTAATTAAACGTCACTGTTTTGGCCAGATTTTTGCCCGATCAAAACCGAAAATTCCCTTTTTTTTGTTTTGTATTGCTATTTTAGACAAATATGTTTTTGTTGCCGATCACTAATAATTTAGTATATATATTTTTTTCTGGCATAATATATTTAAAATTTGAAAAAAGGAAAAAAAAAAAAAAAAACACACATATATATATATATATATATATATATATATATATATATATATATATATATATATATATATATATATATATATATATATATATATAAAATGTGTATATATGTGTATTTGGAATAAAAAAAACAATAAAAAAAAAAAAAAAATATATATATATATATATATAATGTGTATATATTCATTTATTTATTTTATTGAAATATTTTAAAGTGTGTATATATATATATATATATATATATATATATATATATATATGAGTTTATTTTTTTATTTATTATATATATATATATATATATATATATATATATATATATATATATATATATATATGTAAAATATATATATATTTATTTAATTGAGATATTTTAAATTATATATATGTATATACAGTATATATAATTTAAAATATCTCAATTAAATAAATAAATAAATAAATATATATATATATATATATATATATATATATATATATATCTAAATAAATAAAAAATAAACTAATATATATATTTAAAATATCTAATAAATTGTTTTATTTAATATGACCTGTTCATTGATTTGTATAATAATTAAGCAATTATAAAATAATAATAATAATAATAATAATAAAAAAATGAATACAGGCTCTAGTCAACGAAATTCCCCTACTTTTGCATTGGGAATAATGTGTGTTTTTAAAAAAAAAAACTTTATTGTATTGATTGACTGCCATTGTTTAGATTTATGCTTTGGTAGACTCATGTAATCGATGCGTTACACGTACATTTGGGAGACCCATTAAACTACACAGTTCACTGAGATTGTTTGTTTTCACAGGTGCTCGACTCTCCGTTTCTGAGACTTGCTGTGGAAATCTGAGCTTAAAATAGGAAACATGGAAGAAAGAGCTTCAAACCAACTCTATTCATTAGTTTTCTAAAACTAGGTTTACTATCTTCCATCAAGAGCCGATTCCCTTTTGTAGCCTTCTCAGTTTTATGTAGCCGTTCCTGGAACTTCTCCATTTTGGACGTGGGATCGTTTGAGCTGTTTACCAGTGCTGTAGGAAAGGCCTAATCCCAAGTCTTTCTGGAGAGCGCTAAGACACTGCCTGACTCGGAGCTGACAGGATTAACTTCATATTAGATTTGCGAGACAAAGGAGGAAGAACACCTGCTTGTTTTTACAGGCAAATCCAGGCCACGCTGCTCTGGGTTTGTCTTGTTTTTGAATCTTGTATGCGAGACGCCACCTTCCATTGTCAAATTTGGCACAATTCGTGCACTTCCCAGAATTGCCTCCTGTTGTCGGACTTTACAATCCAAAATCATTCTGAATCAAGGTCAGTCGTCCTTGAGCGCAGAAAAGGGACGTGTTCGGCCACAAAATATTAACGCTACAGACTTTGGTGGATACATTATGGCATTAAAAGCATAGTGCACAAGCAGATCTGCATTATTAGAGCCTGAGAAGACACATCAGCCAAGCTGGAAAGAAAAAAGGCTTAAGAAAGAGGGGGCGTACTGAGCCAGGTCGTTCTTATTCCACTCTGGTCCTTTCTCTGCTTGGTGGAAACCTGCATTCGTTGCGATGGCTCCTCGACCGGCTCAGACAGGAGCGACCGCTGCCGTGTGAAGGACTACACTCAACCCTGTAAGTGAGAAAACACACACACACACACACACACACACACACACACACACACACACACACGGGCATCTCAAAGTGAAGACAGCTGGGTGGCACTGCTGTATTGGTTGTGACATCATGAATTGAATAAGGCATTTATATGAATGAGGCGTTTATGCAGCGCTTTACTATGTACTACTGTACACCCAAAACACTTTATTATCATGTCAGGGGTCTCTCCTCAACCACCACCAGTGTGCAGCATCCACTTGGATGACTGGCAAAGACTTAGCTCTTGAATATTAATTAGGTTGTGCACAATTAATTATTTGCTCATTTTCAAGTCAAAACTGACAACAGTACATGGGAAAGTAATAGTACAATTATAAATCCAAAGATCATTTGGATCATTTGGTTATTTTAATATTATTTATATAATATTCTAGTATTTATTATTCATATATTTTTTTCCCTAATGTAGTTTTTTTTAGTCGTTTTTATTAGTTTTGTTTTTTAATATTTTCATGTAATTTATTTTTATTTTATTTTTAGAAATTTTAGCACTTAATCTTAAACATATTTATTTTAGTCGCCAAGGCAACATTTCAAATTTTTGTGTAATTTTTAAAGTTATGTGTCTAATATATATTTTATTTCATTTTAGCTTTATTTCAATTAACAAAAATTATTTTTAATAAATTAAGTTTGAGTTTTAGTTAATAACAATACTGTTTAAACAATATTAAGAACTGTATTTAAGGGTTTTTTCACCCAAAAATGAAAAAAAAAATGTCATTAATTACTCACCCTCATGTCGTTCCACACCCGTAAGACCTTCCTTCATCTTCAGAAAATTAAGATATTTTTGATGAAATCTGATGGCTCAGTGAGGCCTGCATTCACAGCAATGACATTTCCACTCTCAAGATCCATAAAGGTACTAAAAACATATTTAAATAAGTTCATGCGAGTTCAATAGTTCTACCTTAATATTATAAAGCGACGAGAATTTTTTTGTGCACCAAAAAAACCCCAAAATAATGACTTTTCAACAATATAGTGATGGCCGATTTCAAAACACTGCTTCAGAGCTTTACGAATCGAATCAGAGATTAGGATCTCCGACTAAATTGCTGAAATCACGTGACTTTGGCGCTCCGAGTCACTGATTCGATTTTATTAAATGTATAATTTTTATCATATTGTACAATAAATTAATAAATATTTGATGCGTTAATTAGAATAATTGATTACGGTAAAAAATAATGTATTAAAAATAACGCATTTAACACACTTGCCTTGCCCTAGACCTACGTAGGTCATCTGACATTTCATACAGTTGATTGTTGATTGACATCATATAATATAGTTTTGCTCAATTTTGCCAACAAAAATATAAAGAAAAAGCAGAGCCGTTTATCTCCGAGCAACACACAGTGGCATTTCATTTCTGAATTCGCGTTTTGAATGAATCGGTTGAACGAATGACTCATAAAGAAAACCATTTACTTCTCTCCTGAATGAATCAGCTGTTTGAACGAATTGAATAAATGTATGAATGAATGTATGACTCACTTAATCATTAAGACATTTACCGCCATCTACTGGCAGTTTTAGTTTCTTATTTAGAGTATAATTTCATTAAAAATAATTTCATATTGCCATATTTACCCAAAAATAATCTTATATTTCACACTAAAAAATAATAAATTTTATGTTGAATCAAATAAAACGTTTCTTTCTGAAGCTAAATTTTTTAATGTCTATTTGATGCTTTACACAATAATTAATTAAAATGATCTTTTAGGGGTAATTTCTCAGCCAAAATTTGATGTGCGATTCATTTGCGATTAATTAATCGCCACATCATGTAATTAATTAGATATAAATGTAAAGGATCCTTTCATCAGCTTAATTTGAAGGATTTTGGGTTCTGATTTTCCCAAGTGATGTTAAGGTGAGGAAATTTTCACACCGTTATATACACTTGTGACAACACAAGTTTATATATTAATTTATTATTAATAATTATTATACAAATCGCTTTTAAATATGCTCTCGCTTTTCACTTTCGCTTTTTAATCCGTGAGCACGTGTACTCTGTGTATACAGGCCTATAATTTGTGGGCCGCTATCATTGAAATGGCTTTTGAATGTGCTCTCGCTTTTTACTTTCGCTTTCGTATTCGCATTACGAAAAATGACCGCAGTTTACAAGATTTTAGTCAATGACGCTCAGGATCTGTTGCGCACCAAATCCTCTGCTGCCATCGTCTTGTCAGTCATCTCATCATATAAGTGAAATCTGACTCCTGCTGCACTGTAGTGTCCGTTGTCCAACTGAACTAAATGGTTTTTATTTCTATAAAAAAAGCAAACTGATAGACTGCTCAAGAACTGGAGATACTTCCTCGATCACATCCACCCGTGTCGGAAGCTGTTTGATAAAGTGCTGGGGACATGTCCTCACCGTAACGACATCTATACGCACACACACATAGACAGGCTTTGCCGGAGGGACACTAGATCCCTGTCTGGGCTCCCACTGTTTAGAACCTGTGTTGCTCTTTTCCCCCTGCCTTTCTTCGGTTTGAATGGTTGAGGACAAGGGGCACTTTGAAGGAGGCTGAAATTGGCTGTGGTTTGGTCGCAGTTGACCGACTGCTGCTCGGCTCCCACTGATCGCCGTCCCCCGTGTATATACACCGCCTCCCCTACCCCTCCCCTATCCCACGAGCCCCTGCTCTAGAATTGGTGGACTTCAAACATCGCTGACAAACACTTGACGCTGAGTTTTTTCCAACAACACTGCACTTTTTCACTTTTGGGACCACATTTGTGCATGTTAACATTCTCTTCTTTTGTCTCCTCTCCCCTTGACCTCGACATTAGCATCCGTCAGATAAACAGAGGAGGATGAAACTGAAGAAGCAGGTGACCGTTTGCGGCGGGGCCATCTTCTGTGTGGCCGTCTTCTCTCTCTACCTGATGTTGGACCGCGTCCAGCACGATCCCGCCAGGAGACAGAGCGCCGGGAACTTTCCGAGGGTGAGTCGGTGATTTCTTTATGAAATCCCTTTGTCCTGGATTCCATTTTTTGCTGTGTGGGTCTGTTTGAATGGCTCCATTTATCAAAGCCTTCGGTGGGGAGGGTTTTTCAGCCAAGCAAGTGTACAGCTAGTGATGTGACCAATTTGTTTCTGGCTCTGTCTTGAGCTAATTAACTACTAATTTAGCTAGTGAATAACTCTCTGTGAGTGCTGGCTTTTTTTCCCTATCGCAAACCAAAGGCTTTTTTAAATGCAAAAAACCTAATTATTAGAAAAATGTGTTGGTGTTCTTCTAGAAATTGCATGCAGGATGACACATAGTTGATGGTGTGGGATTTAGCACATTTTATGTGCTTCGTATCGTAAGCCTCAGGAAAAATAACGCACATTATGCAAATTCAGATACGGTTTGTATTTCAAAGCCTGTACTAAATCTTTTTTCAATTTGATTGTCAGTGAGATTTGCACCAGTGAACACTTACAGCTGCTGTGACACTTGATATTAGTAATACTTGCTAAAGCAAGGGATTTAAACCAACTCCCAATCCTAAGTATTATATGTTAACATGTAACTCATCCCTCACCCTTTGTACTACGGATCTGAATGATACCTCAAATTGTGCCATTTTTTGAAGAGAGGTGTGCTATTGCTTTTCTAAGCCATCAGACTTGTGATCACCCTGGGGGATGATAAAATGGCAGAAAAATCCCATAAATCAACACTGAAGAAAGGATCTGAGATATATCTAAGGACCACAATATCATTTCTTTTGACTTTGTCCACTAAGAAACCCTTTAAATTTACTTGTAAAATGTAAAAAGTTGATTTTTTTTTTTTTTGTGTGTTTTATTTTGAATTTATTTAGGCCAAATAGTATAAAATTCAAACATCCCAAAATCTTTCCACCAGGGTTGTAAGAAGTGCCAACTTTGGTACCAAGTCGGTACTGAAATTGTAAAAATGTGACGATACCAGCATTTCCCCCTAACATTTTGAGGGCTCTTGAGTGGATTCTTAAACACCTCTGATTGGCCATTGTGTTCATGTGATCACTGATCAGCAGGCGTCTATCAGTGGATCCCTAATATATCCGCTAATAGACGCCTACTTTCAAACACTTCTGTGTAAGCGTTCGGTGAAGAGCATCATTAGCCGCTTTTCCACTGTCGGGCCAGTGCGAGCCAGGGCTAACAGCGTGCCGGGCTGGGCCTATGGCCACAGACCTTAGGCACCGAGGCCAAAATCAAGTTGCATTTCCACTGTCGGTCCGCTAGCTCCGCAGCGCTGATCTAAAAACCGCCCTTAAACACACCTCCCTTGATCAAACGTCACACAACACAACCCATTTCAGCGTGTAGACCATCACCTGACTACGATTAGCTCCACCTTTCACCTCGACCGCGCCTCTCAAGCCCCAGCTGGCCCGCTTTGGACCAAGGTTTTCGGCGGGCCGAAAAACCCGTGCCTTTGGCACCGAGGAAGCACTGAACCGAGGAAACGCGACCGGCCCTGGTACGCACTAGCACGCCCGCCTTTGGCCCGGCAGTGGAAAAGCGGCTAGTGATGACAATTTACAACATAATTTTGAAGCATTGATTATTGTAGCCAATTACAGACATGTATGTTTAGTGTGTGAACACAATGGCCAATCAGAGGTGTTTAAGAATCCTCTCAACAGTGCTCAAAATGCTAGTGGGAAGTGCTGGTATTGTCACAATTTTAAAATTTTAGTTCCGACTTGGTACCAAGTCGATGCTTATGACAACCATACTTCCCACAGTACTAGAGTTGTCAAAACTACCGACTTCGGTCCCATTCGGTACAGAAATGTGACACTTTGAGCGGATTCGTAAGCACTTGATTGGCCATTGTGTTCACGCACTCAACAGATATGTCTGAGATTGGCTACAATGATCATCGCATGGGAGCGTTTGAAAGCAGATGGAAGTGTTTGAATTTGAAAGTGTTTTGAAAGCAGCCGGACTGGGCAGAGTTTCCCAAAAGCATCGTAAGCCTAAGTTGATCGTAGCTCCATTGGTGGCAATGGTGCTACGATCAACTTAAGCTTACGATCCTTTTGGGAAACGCAGCCCTGGTCCGCGAATAAAATTTAGTCGACCAAGCCTCTTCTCCTTGACTAATGTTTAGTGGACTATTAGGGGGCAGTCCTATTGGTTTTCGGCCATAACATGACATAAATTATAGGGGAGGAATTTTAATATTGGTGCATGCCAACTCAAAATCGTGACACTACTCAAACTTTCTTTCGAAAATGTAAAAATTTAGTTTATGACACTCTAGATGTGTTACAGATTAGCCTTGCCAGTTTTGTGTTCCTTGGTGTGCCGTCCCCTCTAGAGCACTCAGGTCAGTCATGTGATGTTGTAGATTGTGGTGGTAGATAGATTACACCTCCATCCCCCTCCTTGTTTTCAGAGCCAGATTTCGGTGTTGCAGAACCGCATCGAGCAGCTGGAGCAGCTCCTGGAGGAGAACCATCAGATCATCAGCCACATCAAAGACTCTGTGCTGGAGCTCACGGATACGGGGGCCATCTCTCCCAGCGGACATCTCCCCTTCCGTAGCGCCAATGGCTCCTGGGTGTTGCCCTTTGATGGCAGGCCCACCTTTCTCTCCGTCAAACCAATGGATTGCCAGTTCGCACTGGGCCGCAGGAGCCAAACTGACCTGCAGGTGAGAATCAAAACGGCGTCTCAGTGGGTTGGAGTGTGTGGGGAAGGACTTAAAATTGAATGCAGTGCTATCTGGGAGAGGATTGCAGTGCGGCTCTGGGATTCAGGTGTTGTGGTTTTAGCTGTTTAAGAGTTTCCTGCCTACACCTGCTAAGAATTACATCAGTAATCACACAGTTTTGAGTCTGCAACTTTTGCCTTTCTGCAGTTATGACATGTATTTTACAAGAATGACAATCAGTGAATCCTACACATAATATACAAGTCAATAAAATATCAAATGTACCTCTTAATAACAGTAACACTATTGGTATTTGAAATCAATCCAAACAAACACTGCTCCGCCCCCAAAATGCACAAATACGCTATGCAAAAGTGGATATCTCTTTATCTCTTTATGGAGCAAAAACAATGCAACCTTGGCGTCCATTTTCAGGCCTTCACTCTTAGGTCCCTAAAGGGCTGGCAAGCTTTTCTAATATTAACACGGGTCCTAAAGCTCTTGCCTGATCTTAACCCTTCTTTTTCCAGTGATATTCCTCTGATCTTTTCTCTTTTGTAATGTCTCTCAGCCATCTCTCTTTCTACAGTCTTTATTTAAATCTCCCTCTTGCTCACTCTCTCTCCTCCCCCATCATGAGTGGAGACGCCCCCTACTGCTGATTGGCTGCAAGTGTGTTGTGATGCCCAGTCTGATCCACTTTCAACAGCGTTTCTTAGAAATTGCTCACTGCACCTTTAAGAGCACTACCTCTTGAATAGCGCTTTCCCATTATCAATAGTATGATTAATTTCTTTAAAAAATTACTTGGTGCACCTTTAATAGCATTTTTGGAATCCTCAGATACTTTACTTGGAATTTTTAAATATTCTGAGTGTATCAAAAAAAACATTCAAAACACATCTAAGACCTGACATGTTGTAAACAGGCACTTTTCCTCTCCGTTGGGTGCATTGTTGTGCTTCAGGCTGTCACGCCTACACTAAATACAGTCCCTGTGTCATCTGTCAGTTATATCAAATTGCCCTGAGATGTGGTATTTATCAGGAAGTCTGCTCCATGCCCAGTTTTGTGGAAAATCACTGAATGTAACATCTTAATATATCACATTTTTGTGTCTCCAAGTGGAGATTCTGAGGCTTCTGTAAAGATGTTTGGAGACTGTTCCAGAAGAATCACATTCATTACAGTCTCTGAATTGATTGTTTGGCCATAGATGCTGGACGTATACTCCTTGCTGAACTTCGATAATGTGGATGGAGGTGTTTGGAAGCAAGGTTTTGAGATCACCTACGAGCCCAACGAGTGGGACGACGAGCCCCTGCAAGTGTTTGTGGTCCCTCATTCGCACAACGATCCAGGTAGGGATCGAAACTTCATTCACTCAAACATGTCTGGTGCATCAACCTGAAGAATTTATGAAGCTCTAGTCTTTCTTTTTTGAACTTGGGGAGGATTTAAAATTTAACTCCGTTTTGAATTAGTCAAACCTTTAGCTGTGTTTATATGTCAAATTGTTGTCCTGCTATCGGATTTCTTGCTGCATCCATAATGCATTAGTCTTAGTGTAACTACTGTTTTTTTTATTTCTGTTGGTCGTGTAACTGGGACTGAAGCCTCAAGTTTCAAAATGGACCCAAAAGCACCATAAAAGTATCAAGTTTCACTAATTCACTAATAAAGTTTATATCTGCCCTTCATTTTTGGTTAACCTCCCACTGGAGAAGATTTTCATTTAATAAACTAATTAAATTTCTCATTCAAAGCTATCATATGGCTTCAGAAGCACATGAGTTATATCGATCTTTGTAGCAATACTCTGATCACTTGCCTGCTAATCAGAATTAGCCCATAATAACTTCCTATTGGTGATCTTGGACAAGCACATGACTGATTGATGTTTTGATGCAAAACTGCTTCTTTTAGAGGTAGAGTATGAGAGGTATGAAGACTATGAAAAGCTTGCATAACTGTTCTTTTTGATGTCTGCCAACTGCTGAACCAGATGTGGCTAAATCATAATAACGCTGGTTATAAGGAAGAATATAACTCTCTAAGTCTCTATTAAAAAAAAAATAATAATTTCCTGAGAAAATGGTATTAACAGCAGAAGCTGTTCAGTCTTTCTCACAAGTGCATTTTCCCTTTATTAAAGGAAAAAACTAAAATAAAACAGTACTATTATCAATATCCAACACAATGATAAGGCAGAAAATGCCATTATAAATACAATAATTCAATATTTAGATATTTATAATAAATGAGTAAATGTAAACAAATTATGAAAGTGATTAAGATAATGTATTATTAAAGTATAATAATGTTATAAATAATAATAAATATATACTACAATAATAATAATACACATCTGTCACATTAATTTGAACTACACTTGGTTTGTATTTAATATCAATTTGATATTAAGCATATTTCCTTATAAACATGAATTACTGATTCTCATGTTTACCAAGGCTGCATTTATTTGATCAAAAATCATTTAAAAGAACACTCCACTTTTTTTGAAAATAGGCTCATTTTCCAACTCCCCTAGAGTTAAACAGTTGAGTTTTACCATTTTCGAATCCATTCAGCCGATCTCCGGGTCTGGCGGTACCACTTTTAGCATAGCTTAGCATAGTTCATTGAATCTGATTAGACCGTTAGCATCTCGCTCAAAAATGACCAAAGAGTTTAGATATTTTTCCTACTTAAAACTTGACTCTTCTGTAGTTACATCGTGTTCTAAGACCAATGAAAAAATGAAAAGTTGTGATTTTCTAGGCCGATATGGCTAGGAACTATACTCTCGTTCTGGCGTAATAATCAAGGAACTTTGCTGCCGTATCATGAGTGCAGCAGGTGTAATGATATTACGCAGTGGCTGTGACCCCCTGTTTGCACAGGGAGCGTGCCTTGCAACCATGGGGACATTTGTGAGAGGCGCTGCGTAATATCATTGCACCTTCTGCACTCTTTGGTCATTTTTGAGCAAGATGCTAACGGTCTAATCAGATTCAATGAACTATGCTAAGCTATGCTAAAAGTGGTACCGGCAGACACGGAGATCGACTGAATGGATTCGAAAACGGTAAAACTCAACTGTTTAACTCTAGGGGAGTTGGAAAATGAGCCTATTTTCAAAAAAAGTGGAGTGTTCCTTTAAAACAGTAATATTGAGAAATATTATTGCAACATAAAAAAAAACTATTTTCTATTTTTCTACAGATCTTTTCATGATTCTTTGATGAACAGAAAGTTCAAAAGAACAGCATTTATTTGAAATAGGCATATTTGCACAATATTTTGTTAAAAACAAAATGCTGTGAAAATCCTGATTGGAGCATTGCCTACTTGCATTATATTTTATGGTCCTTTTCATCCTTTTTTGAAGTTTAAATTACTTTAATTTCTTTAAGCAACCTAAAATGTCATAAAGTTTCAATCTCTCCCATAAAGTTTTCACACGCAGTCCTTAAGTGGATGCAACATTTTTCATTTTATTTTAGTTGTTGATGCAGCATCCTCAGTCTAACACCTAGCCATGTGTATTCAAAAGAGCTGTGCAGGTAAAGTGGGTCAGTTGCTGGGCTTGCGTTTTGCAGCATTGGCACAATTTGTGAAGCACCTTAAAAACCACAATGAGTTTCAACATCACCCACAGGACAGATAAGTTCCAAATCTGCAGTTGGCGTTTTTTTGCAGCGTTATGAAAGAACTGTAGGACTGAATCTAATACTGAGTGACCCGATTCCCTGTTGTTTTATTGGTGTCGGTAACGTTTCACTGATCTTTGAGCTGATGCGTGTTTAATGCAGATTGTGTAATACTGAAAGCGTTCCAATATGTTTCAATTAGTTTTCCGCAACTCTAAATGTCTTTCTGCCATTCTCAGTGTCAGCACGGATCTGTTCTTCCTGCGCTGGTGCCTCTGAATTTTGAACAGTATTATTTTGAACAGGTTTTTCTTTGGGGAGCAAAGTGCTGCCAAACAGCTATGCTTCTTCTAAACTTTTCAGTGTTTTATCAAAAGAGTGTTTGTTTTTAGCACAGATTCTTTTGTCACTTCATGCTGTGGTTGCAGAACTACATCAGATCTGTATGCTCTCTTGGATGATTTCAACTGTGATTTCATGCTGCACTTCTTTTGCGACAGGATGGATCAAAACATTTGACAAGTACTACAATGACCAGACCCAGCATATCTTCAACAACATGGTGGTGAAGCTGGCGGAAGATCCTCGTCGGAAGTTCATTTGGTCGGAAATATCATTCTTCGCCAAATGGTGGGAAAGTGCAGATGTACCTAAACAAGAGGCAATGCGCAAGTGAGTAATTTTTTATATTAAATAAACATTTGAAGGTAAATAATATGTTAAACTTGCATTTTGAAACTCATATTTCACCTTTTTAAAAATCCAATATAAAATCAAACTTTACACTGTTTTTTCTAAGGCTGTCTTTGTAATTTTTTATCAAAATGTAATAATTTGCGCACTCCTCCCATGCCGGAGACGCCAGTTCGAATCCCGCTCAGAACATTTAGTCAAGTAGGACCAGTTACATTTGGTGCTGTGACCCGGATGGGAATGAGGTTTAGGGGGGTGATTGTAGAGGCTGTGGTTTTTATTGTCCTTGTTAGCGCACCCGCCTCCCATGTCAGAGACGCCAGTTCGAATCCCGCTCAGAGCATTTAGTCAAGTAGGACCAGTTACATTTGGTGCCGTGACCCGGATGGGAGTGAGGTTTAGGGGGGTGATTGTAGAGGCTGTGGTCTTTATTGTCCCTATTAATGCACCAGCCTCCCATGCCAGAGACACCGGTTCGAATCCCGCTCAGAGCATTTAGTCAAGTAGGGCCAGTTACATTTGGTGCCGTGACCCGGATGGGAGTGAGGTTTAGGGGGGTGATTGTAGTGGCTGTGGTCTTTATTGTCCCTATTAGCACACCAGCCTCCCATGCCAGAGACACCGGTTCGAATCCCGCTCAGAGCATTTAGTTAAGTAGGACCAGTTACATTTGGTGCCATGACCCGGATGGGAGTGAGGTTTAGGGGGGTGATTGTAGAGGCTGTGGTCTTTATTGTCCCTATTAGCACACCAGCCTCCCATGCCAGAGACACCGGTTCGAATCCCGCTCAGAGCATTTAGTTAAGTAGGACCAGTTACATTTGGTGCCATGACCCGGATGGGAGTGAGGTTTAGGGGGGTGATTGTAGAGGCTGTGGTTTTTAGTGTCCTTGTTAGCGCATCCACCTCCCATGTCAGAGATGCCAGTTCGAATCCCGCTCAGAACATTTAGTCAAGTAGGACCAGTTACATTTGGTGCCGTGACCCGGATGGGAGTGAGGTTTAGGGGGGGTGATTGTAGAGGCTGTGGTTTTTAGTGTCCTTGTTAGCGCATCCGCCTCCCATGCCAGAGACAGTGGTTCGAATCCCGCTGAAATCATTTAGTCAAGTAGGACCAGTTACATTTGGTGCCGTGACCCAGATTGGGAATGAGGTTTAGGAGGGTGACTGTAGAGGCTACGGTCTTTAGTGTCCTTGTTAGCGCATCCACCTCCCATGTCAGAGATGCCAGTTCGAATCCCGCTCAGAACATTTAGTCAAGTAGGACCAGTTACATTTGGTGCCGTGACCCGGATGGGAGTGAGGTTTAGGGGGGGTGATTGTAGAGGCTGTGGTTTTTAGTGTCCTTGTTAGCACATCCGCCTCCCATGCCAGAGACAGTGGTTCAAATCCTGCTGAAATGATTTAGTCAAGTAGGACCAGTTACATTTGGTGCCGTGACCCAGATTGGGAATGAGGTTTAGGAGGGTGATTGTAGAGGCTACGGTCTTTTGTGTCCTTGTTAGTGTATCCGCCATAACATTAAAACATAAACATTTGAAGGTAAAATGTTAAAACTGGCATTTTGAAAGGCATATTTTGAACATTTTAAAAATCCAATGTAATAACTTGCTCCATCTCTGAAATGACTTTTGATTTTAATATATTTAATGGCTGCTGAAAATTCAGCTTTGCTATCACAGGAATAAATTGCATTTTAAAATATATTAAAATAAAAACAGGTATTTTAAATTGTAATCATATTTCAAAATTACTGTTTTTACTGCATTTTTGATCAAATAAATGCAGCCTTGGTGAGTGTAGACTTTTAAAAACATTTAAAAACTATTTAAAAACTATTTAAAAATTCGACCCCAAAATTTTAAACTGTAGTGTACCTGTCATAAACAGACTATTTTTCAGTCCAATCAATTTTTGATTGAGCCACAATATTTTCCTGGAAGTACATGACATTATGAATGAAAAATTGGTCTTTGCAGTGTTGGTTGTTCAGTGTCTTGTTCAGTCTGTTTTGATTTGGTCCCACATGCCCATTCTTGATCAGTTCATGTTCTTAACTCAGTAATCTGCTGAAGGTTAATTAGTCCATCTGCTTGTGGGAAACTCTTTATATAGCCTGATCTAATGTTGTGGATTTCCTCACCTCCTCTTGCGATCTGTGCTTTTAGTTTTAAGAATCCTCTTTAAACCCTTTTTCTTTCAGTCTAATCCTCAGCGGACAGCTTGAGATGGTGACGGGAGGCTGGGTCATGACGGATGAAGCCAACGCTCACTATTTCGCCATGATTGATCAGCTCATTGAAGGCCATCAGTGGCTGGAGAGAAATCTGGGTATGATTGTTTTTTGGGGTGGTGTGGCTTAGTGTTTACTGCATTTGCTATAGATATGAGAGATGCGGGTATGATTTGAAAAGTGGTTCCTTCAGATTGGTATGGAATATTTAATGGGTGTGTTACTGCAGGTGTGACCCCTCGCTCAGGCTGGGCCGTTGATCCGTTTGGGCACAGCGCCACGATGCCTTACCTACTGAAACGGGCGAACATGACCAGCATGCTGATCCAGAGGGTCCATTACTCTATCAAGAAGCACTTTTCTGCCACACGGAGCCTTGAGTTCATGTGGAGGCAGGCCTGGGGTAAATGACTACAACTACAAAAACGTGTTCACATAAACATAAACACATAAAAGTTACCTTATTAGCAGTGTTATTTCGGTATCATTTATATACTGTTATTTATTATTATTTTCAGATTTTAATTTTAGTTTTAGTAATTTTGTTATATGGTTGTGTCATTTTTATTAGCTTTTGTTTTATTTTTAATATTTTTATTTATTTAAATTTAATTGATTTTTTTTATTTCAGTTTTACTCATTTTAGTACTACTTCAACTTATTTTCTTTCCGTTAGTTGCCAAGGCAATATTCTAATTTTCATTTAAGTTTTTTTTTAAGTTTAAATTTTTCATCTTAATATTTTGTATTAACAACAACAACCTAGTTGTTCTTGATTATTGGCACTTTTATGCTACAGACATGAATGATACTTTAAAAATTCCTTTAGACTCTCATTGTATGAATAACGGAGGCAAGCTAGTAAAAGCTGTGCAGGTAAACTTCACTTCAACCAGTTTGAGTAGGACTGGCTACATTTGGTGCCGTGACCCGGATGCGAGTGAGGTTTAGGGGGGCGATTATAAAGGCTGTGGTCTTTATTGTCCTTGTTAGTGTGCCCGCCTCCCATGCCGGAGACGTTGGTTCTAATCTCGTTACACAAGTACAACTCATTTTTTCAGAAAATCTAAAAAATCTACTTAACTATATACTATAATAGACCAGAATATGGCATTTGTAATCATTATCTACATGTTGGAAATGTTTTAAATGTCTAATGAAGGTTTAGGAAAACTCAAACCCTTGGCAACCCCTTTTGAAGGCTTTGCCAAGGAGTTTTGCCCACCCTTCTCAGTGGCTTAGAGACCTACACATCTGAGTTTATTTAATTTTCTTTATCTACAGACATTGAATCGAGCACAGACATGTTCTGCCACATGATGCCGTTTTACAGCTACGACGTGCCTCACACGTGTGGCCCAGACCCAAAGATTTGCTGCCAGTTTGATTTCAAGAGGCTGCCGGGCAGTCGAGTTAACTGCCCTTGGAAGGTGCCACCCCGAGCCATCACAGATGCCAACGTGGCCGAGAGGTGAGGCTGTAGGGCTGATTAATATGAAACCAGGGAATTAATTTGATTCGGGGGAGTTTAGCCAAAGAATGAATGTAGGTTAATTTCCTGTGTTAGCCAACAAAATTCATTTGTCCATCACCCAGCTGGCGCCAGCTGTATTTATATGGGTTGTGCTTGAACTGGGCCCAAACCCAAATCCACCTCCCTCCCTCTCTCTCTCTCTCTCTTGCTCCACAGAAGAAAACCAGGATATTAACAAGCTTGTAGCAATTAGTTTGCACCTGTCCTTACACTTCAGAGGTCTTTGAGGTTTACTGGAATAGGCAGAGGGTTTTATGGGTACACTTTTAGCTTCATGAGACATTTCCTCCTTTTGGTATGACGTGAAATTGAACTGCTAAGATGAAAACAATTTAAACATTCATTTAGTAAAATAATTTATAAATTATATAAATATTTGATATTCATTTGATATACAATTAAAATAATATGATTAAACTGTATATTGAAATTAATTACTTGTATTAATAAAATGTATAAATTATAAAGCATAATTTGAAAAAAAAAAATAGCACAATTATGCCCCTACATAAATAAATAAATAAATAAATAAATATAATATATATACACACACACAGTGGGTACGGAAAGTATTCAGACCCTCTTAATTTTTTCACTCTTTGTTATATTGCAGCCATTTGCTAAAATCATTTAAGTTCATTTTTTTTCCTCATTAATGTACACACAGCACCCCATATTGACAGAAAAACACAGAATTGTTGACATTTTTGCAGATTTATTAAAAAAGAAAAACTGAAATATCACATGTCATAAGTATTCAGACCCTTTGCTCAGTATTTAGTAGAAGCATCCTTTTGATCTGATAGAGCCATGAGTCTTTTTGGGAAAGATGCAACAAGTTTTTCACACCTGGATTTGGGGATCCTCTGCCATTCCTCCTTGCAGATCCTCTCCATTTCTGTCAGGTTGGATGGTAAACGTTGGTGGACAGCCATTTTTAGGTCTCTCCAGAGATGCTCAATTGGGTTTAAGTCAGGGTTCTGGCTGGGCCATTCAAAAACAGTCACGGAGCTGTTGTGAAGCCACTCCTTCGTTATTTTAGCTGTGTGCTTAGGGTCATTGTCTTGTTGGAAGGTAAACCTTCGGCCCAGTCTGAGGTCCTGAGCACTCTGGAGAAGGTTTTCGACCAGGATATCCCTGTACTTGGCCGCATTCATCTTTCCCTCGATTGTCGTCCTGTCCCTGCAGCTGAAACACCCCCACAGCATGATGCTGCCACCACCATGCTTCACTGTTGGGACTGTATTGAACAGGTGATGAACAATGCCTGGTTTTCTCCACACATACCGCTTAGAATTAAGGCCAAAAAGTTCTATCTTGGTCTCATCAGACCAGAGAATCTTATTTCTCACCATCTTGGCAAACTCCATGCGGGCTTTCATGTGTCTTGCACTGAGGAGAGGCTTCCGTCGGGCCACTCTGCCATAAAGCCCCGACTGGTGGAGGGCTGCAGTGATGGTTGACTTTCTACAACTTTCTCCCATCTCCCGACTGCATCTCTAGAGCTCAGCCACAGTGATCTTTGGGTTCTTCTTTACCTCTCTCACCAAGGCTCTTCTCCCCCGATAGCTCGGTTTGGCCGGACGGCCAGCTCTAGGAAGGGTTCTGGTCATCCCAAACATCTTCCATTTAAGGATTATGGAGGCCACTGTGCTCTTAGGAACCTTAAGTGCAGCAGAAATTGTTTTGTAACCTTGGCCAGATCTGTGCCTTGCCACAATTCTGTCTCTGAGCTCTTCAGGCAGTTCCTTTGACCTCATGATTCTCATTTGCTCTGACATGCACTGTGAGCTGTAAGGTCTTATATAGACAGGCGTGTGGCTTTCCTAATCAAGTCCAATCAGTATAATCAAACACAGCTGGACTCAAATGAAGGTGTAGAACCATCTCAAGGATGATCAGAAGAAATGGACAGCACCTGAGTTAAATATATGAGTGTCACAGCAAAGGGTCTGAATACTTAGGACCATGTGATATTTCAGTTTTTCTTTTTTAATAAATCTGCAAAAATGTCAACAATTCTGTGTTTTTCTGTCAATATGGGGTGCTGTGTGTACATTAATGAGGAAAAAAAATGAACTTAAATGATTTTAGCAAATGGCTGCAATATAACAAAGAGTGAAAAATTTAAGGGGGTCTGAATACTTTCCGTACCCACTGTGTATACACACACACAACCATCGTTAATATTTTTTGTTTTTGTAAGATGTCTCTTCTGCTCACCAAGAATGCTTTTATTTAATAAAAATACAGTAAAAATAGTAATATTGTGAAATATTATTACAATTTAAAATAACTTTTCTATTTTAATATATTTTAAAATGTAAATGCAAAGCTATATTTTCAGCATCATTACTAAACGGGAATCTTTTGTTACAATTTTTGATTTAATGCTTCCTTGCTGAAGAAAAGAATAATTTTTTTTTTATTTAAACATCTACTGAGCCCAAACATATCGATTTTAAGTCTGTTTAATGCTTAAATTGTTTTAATCAATTGATAGCCTTAATAATAATAAAAAAAAAACAATCCAGTGGATTTACTTTATATTTGACATTTTCTGTTTCAGAGCTGGGGTTCTGCTTGATCAATACCGTAAAAAATCCAAGCTGTTCCGTAGTAAAGTGTTGCTGGTTCCTCTGGGGGACGACTTCCGCTACGATAAAGCATTAGAGTGGGACCAGCAGTACTTCAACTACCAGAAACTGTTTGATTACATGAATTCCCACCCAGAAATGCATGTAAAGGTACGTTTACAGATAAACATGGAGCCTCTGACCCGTCTATCGATACAAAACTACAATAACTGTCTGTATGTTTGTCAGGAGGATGATTTAATTAGGTGTAGATCTATTTTTTTCTGTTACAAAAAAGCTCTTTCATCATTGATGCACAACTAGGAATAATTTAAATGAATAATTTAAGTTGTTTGTGAGTGAAGATTTTTTTGATTCTGGAAAATGCGTAATTAATAGGAATTGCCCTAAATGCAAATCTCTGTGTTCTCAGGCCCAGTTTGCAACACTGACAGACTACTTTAATGCGGTGTACAAGGCTAATGGAGTTTCCCAGGGGACGAGACCACCCAATTACCCTGTGCTGAGCGGAGACTTCTTCGCCTATGCAGACAGAGAGGACCATTACTGGAGTGGATACTACACCTCACGTCCTTTCTACAAAAACCTGGACCGTGTGTTAGAGTCTCACCTACGGTTAGTCGGAGAAACATTCAGCTTATGTCTAATATATCACTGTTAATGGATGAAAAGAAATTGATTTAGCAAGGGGTGAATGTTATATTGGTACTATAGTTAGTAGCTTATATACACAGACTGGCCACTTTATTTAGGTACACTTTGCTTGGACCCCCTTTTGCCTTCAGAACTGCCTTAATTCTTCATGGCATTGATTCAACAAGGTGCTGGAAATATTCCTCAGAGATTTTTGGTAGCATCACACAGTTGCTGCAGATTTTTCAGTTGCGCATCCATAAGTTGGCATACACTTGCTGTCTCATAAAACGTTCCAAAATGTAAACATCTGGGAGAAAGAGAAGAGCAGATATATGGATAAATCTGAAAAAGCTTGACAACTTGAAAGAGAGCTCAGTTTAGTTAAATGTTTTTCAAATCTTCTATTGTATTGTTGAATTGTAGCCTCAGTTTCCTGTTCTTAGCTGATAGGAGTGGATCCCGATGTGTCTTCTGCTTCTGTAGAACATCAGTTAAAAAATGCCATGTGATTGGCTGATTAGGTATTTGTGTTAACAAGCAGTTGTACCTAATAAAGTGACCACTGATATTTAAAGGGTTAGTTCACCCAAAAATGAAAATTCTGTCATTTATTACTCACCCTCATGTCGTTCCACACCTGTAAGACCTTCATTCATCTTCAGAACACAAATTAAGATATTTTTGATGAAATCCGATGGCTCAGTGACACCTGCATTGACAGCAATAACACTCCCTTTTTCAATGTCCAGAAAGCTACTAAAAACATATTTAAAACAGTTCATGTGACTACAGTGGTTCAACCTTAATGTTATGAAGTGACAAGAATATTTTTGTGCGCCAAAAATAACAAAATAGCAACTTTATTTAACAATATAGTAATGGGCGATTTCAAAACACTGCTTCAGGAAGCTTCGAAGCTTTACGCTGCATTCACACGGGGCGTCAGCGTCAACGCTTGACGGAGGGCGTGTCTGAAGCTTGTGTTGATAACAGCCAATCACTTTACTTTCCGGTGTTGCACGAACGCAATTGGCTAGCGACTGCTCTAGGGTGTTTGCATAAAGCGATCTGATTGGCTGACGCCTGCGTTGGCGCTTGAAAAGTTGAGAAATCTTCAACTTCTGCCGCTTGCAACGCGAGTGAAGCGACGCGACGGAACCCACAATTCAGTTCGGCAATGCATGACGTCACCCATTCAAACTAAATGAGAAGCGTTAACGCCAACGCCCCGTGTGAATGCAGCGTTACGGATCTTTTGTTTCGAATCAGTGGTTCAGAGTGCCAAAATCACGTGATTCCAGTAAACGAGGCTTCGTTACATCATAAGTGTTTTGAAACTTCAATAGTTCACGTGACTTTGGCAGTTTGATACGCGCTCTGAACCACTGATTCGAAACAAAAGATTCATGAAGCTTCATGAAGCAGTGTTTTGAAATCGGCCATCACTAGATATTGTTGAACAAAGTCGCTATTTTGTTATTTTTGGCACACAAAAAGTATTTTCGTCGCTTTATAATATTAAAGTTGAACCAGTTTTGTCACATGAACTGTTTTAAATATGTTTTTAGTAGCTTTCTGGACATTGAAAAAGGGAGTGTTATTGCTGTCAATGCAGGCCTCACTGAGCCATTGGATTTTATCAAAAATATCTTAATTTGTGTTCTGAAGATGAACGAAGGTCTTACTGATGTGGAACGACATGAGGGTGAGTAATAAATGACAGAATTTTCATTTTTGGGTGAACTAACCCTTTACCCCTATTTTTACATATAGAGTACTTTTACCATCATCAAACACTCACTTAAAGTTAACCTATTAAAAACGCTAATGATTTTATTACACCGTTAAATGTAATCTTTAGCAAATCCTATATTAATATCCATTTTTTAACTGTACATTATAATGTTGCGATGCCTAAATTCACTTGTAGCATTTAAAATGTTTGTATTTGTTTTATTTTTAATTTAAAAAACATTTATTGAAAAATTATTGATTTATTATTGATTAACTATTAATTATTAATAGCAGCTATTTATTGGTTTATGGCTATAACATGAAAATAATTGTGTTTATCGTTACTGGCCAACATTTTAGTGAAACTGAATTTTAATCAGTGCACAGTTTACCTTTATTTCACAAATCAAACTACAGATGGTTCATTTATAATTGTCTCTGCAAATTAAGCGGGGACTGAAGAGCATTTTTACATAAAGCTGTTATTTAACACATTATTAACAATTCAACAAGTAGCTTTCAGTCAAAATTTTGCTAACAATGTTTTGTGGAAGCCTTTTAATTTTTAATTGGCAACACATTTAATTTCGCACTGACAAACTGCCATTGAGCTATTTAAATTTAATCCATTATTTTAGCAACTTTGAAAAGTGTCTGGTTTTATTTGGCAGGGATTCAATTATGCTTTATTCTCTGCTGTAGTTATTCTCCACGTGGGTGACATGTTTTTCTCCTGAATTAACACGAGGCATTGCCTAATTACCGCCATTACTTGCTTTTTTAAATTCTGTTATCATCGGTTTCTCAGCTTGTCAAGTCTTGCTGTTTCCTTCAGTGTCATGCATTGTTGCATTTTAAAACCGAATGTTTGTTTGGTTTTGTGTTTGTTTCTTGTAGAGGGGCAGAAATTCTCTACAGTTTGGCGGTGGCTCACGTGAGGCGTGCAGGCATGGAAGGGCGTTACCCCATTTCAGATTACTCCCTCCTGACCGACGCCAGACGCAACATAGGGCTGTTCCAGCACCATGATGCCATCACGGGCACTGCCAAGGAGGCTGTTGTCATCGACTATGGAAACAGGTCTCTGGATAAAAGCTTGCAGATTTGATTCTCATTTACTGACTGAGGATGTTTAGAGATCGAAGGAAGTGTCTCAGGGTGATATTTGTGAAATGATGGGCAATTTTCAGCATTGGATTGACGACTTTTGATTTGCAAGCGGTTCTTTTTCCCCTGCAGGCTATTACGTTCTCTGGTCGGTCTGAAACGAGTGATCATTAATGCTGCACACTTCCTGCTAATAAAGAATAAAGACATTTACCGCTTCTACCAGACGGAGCCTTTCTTAGAGACGGTGAGGAGCAGTGTTGGTTTTACTAAAATCAGCCAGTGTGTTTAAGAGACTGACCTTTGACCTCTGTCCATGTGATTGTAGGATGACAGACGCGCCACACAGGATTCTCTCCCACAGCGCACACTTATCGAGCTGGAATCTTCTCCCAGGTGAGATGCGTCATATCTTGAATGCTTCAAATGCGGCCATTTTTTGGGGCGTGTAGATATGATTTTCCTCATCTTCCTCTTTCTCAGGTATCTGGTGCTGTTTAACCCTGTCGAGCAGGAGCGCCTGTGTGTGGTCACCGTGCTGGTGAATTCAGCAAGAGTGAGGGTGCTCACAGAAGACGGGCAAACGTTACCGGTTCAGCTCAGCGCGCAGTGGATGTCCGCTGTTGAGATGAGTGGAGAGGTTTACCAGGTGTGTCCAATCGTGTTCATTTTCCCTGGAAGCATCTCGAATAAATTCAGTCTTAATCCTACATGCTTGTTTCTTCCTTCAGGCCTCTTTCATGGCACGTCTCCCTGCTCTGGGATTGGCCATCTTCCACCTGTACGACTCTGCTGACTCCCCCATGACCCTGCGCTCTGAAACGCTGCTCAGGATACCGGGGCGGGGTCAGAGCATACGAAGTTTGGACCCTCTGCCTGTGCGATCGCAAACGGTAGACGCCCAACCGTTCTACATCCAGAGCCAGTCTCTCACTCTAGGCTTCTCTGGAACCACAGGCCTCTTGGAGGTGAGATGATTTTTTTCATGCACTGTCTTTGTTTTAACTCACAGGAAATAGAAATTAACCAAAGCTGAGGGTAAAATGCGAAAATGCCACATGAAGTTTAGTGAATTCCCCTTTTTTTTGTTTATATGTGAGTGTGTGTGTAACATTTAAAACACCTTTACACCATTATCTGATTTGCATCATTCCTTAAAGTGGTCAAAATCAAGTTTTTAATGTTGTTGATATGTCTATGTGGTGGTTTTAATATACTTTAAGACAAAGAAATTCTCAAAAACTCTGTTTGAAATCGCTGGTGTTTCTGACGTCACAAACTAACCAATCACGTCAGCGTGTGGGCGGGCTTTAGTATATCATTATCTATGACCGCTCTGAAGCAGGGGAGTCTTAAGAGAAGCCATACTGGTATATTTTTCTGTTGATGGGAAAAAAAAAGTGTACATTTAACAATATAGCTGTGAATTATGTATATATATGCCTTTCTCCACTGATGTTCTGAGTTCAAAGCGTTTCTAAGGATACTGACTGTTAGAAGGCAGCTGTCTGACTCGTGAATGTGAACATGGTTTGTGTGACATTATTAGCTGTTTGATAACATAGTCAAGCAAAAGGCTAATCATATTAATTACCGTTATGTGTCCAACGTTGTAAAGAGTGATACCATTGTGCAGCGTTTACCTCAGTAAGATGAGTAAAAGTTGAAAGTTTAAAATGTCATTTTGGTGATCAAAGATGAGTTTTAAGGGATAAAATGATTGGCTGCAGGGGGACTTTAAGTGAATCGACTGCTAAAACAACACAGACAGAATATGCACTGATTGAATCAATGGCAAAATTCATTCTTAGTTAATTAATTCCCCTATGATTTTATATGAAAAGGGAAAAAAAACAGGTATGTCCAATATATTGGTTATCTTCCAATGTTAGAAAATATTTAATTCTATATATAGCTGACACTATATATTTGTCCATGCTCATTTCCCATATTTGTTTGCATATCTAAAAATGAATATCCTTTTTTTTTAATACTGTACTTTACATTTATAATGTTGTGATGCATACATACACTTGTAGGATTTAAAATGATTCATTATAGTTTTTTTTATTTATTTTGGCAAAATAGTATATAATTTTAATATCAGCCATTTATCAGTTATCAGCCAATATTAGAGATTTTTAATTTATTGACATCAGTCTATATGGTGTATATATCAGCTGATTTTGGATATTTAATTGTGCTCGCTCATTTCTTGTTTTACCATTTTAATTACTTTTTTTTTATCATTTAATGCTCTTTTTTACTTAAAAGTAGATGAATATAGATTACTGTTAAATGTAATCTATAGCAAATCTCATAATGAATATCCATTTTTCATACTGTATAATGTTGTCATGCCTAAATTAACTTTTTATAAGTTTTATAACATTTAATTTTATTTTTAGTTTATTTAGACAAAATAGTAGTGAATTTTAATATCAACCATTATTTGAATTATAATAATAAATGTAACAATAATTTTCAGCTTGTCAGTATCAGCCAGAATTGTAATATCTGTGCATCACTAGAAAATATTGAAAATATATAAAAGGAAAGGGAAAAAATGTCCTGAAAATCAGCTCCACTGAGCAAATATCGCATGTTAATAAAAAAAGCTATGACATCAACAGTCTATTTTTATGTTCAGTCATCTGGACAAGTGTTGTTTTTTTCTTATTGGTTACCAAATGAAATGAAATGCATCCCTGTCCTATTTTTGTAGTACATATGCTGTTGTGTCCTTTTTTTTTTTTTAGAGTCTTGAGTCAGCAGAAAAGTCTAAAATGATTAATTCTCTCTCTCTCTCTCTCTCTCTCTCTCTCTTTCTCACACACTCTTTTCTCCATCAGAGCATTCGACGTAAAGACGATCCCCAGGAGGTGAGGGTACAGATTCAGTTCCTTACATACGGAACTCGACCCTCCAAGGATAAGAGCGGGGCCTATCTCTTCCTGCCGGACGGAAATGCCAAGGTAGTCTCCGGTAGTCTTGACTGGGGTGAAAAACAATTTATCAAACAACGTGGGGTGAATTAACACCTTTCCTTCTGCTCGTTCTCAGCCCTATTCGCAGAGAGAAGCCCCTATAGTGCGTGTGGTGGAAGGTCCTCTCTTCGCTGAGGTTGTGGCACATTATCAACACTTCCAGCAGACGGTCCGCATTCATAATGTTCCAGGTACTCCCTCCAATCTTTAGACGTCCATCTGTTCCGCACACAAACACGACCGTGTAAGGACATCTTGCCCTGTCTGATCATTTATTCCTGACATCACTCTTTGTCTCTGTCTTTCAGGAGTCGATGGTCTTTCTCTGGACATTACCACCATGGTGGACATCAGAGATCAAAATAACAAGGAGCTGGCTATGCGGCTGGTTACCGACATCCAGAGCGGAGACACTTTCTACACAGACCTCAACGGCTTCCAGGTGAAGTTCACATGTCTACAGATTCGTAATGTGTCAGGTTCAAACAGATGTGGCACATCAAGCTGCGGAGTCTTTAAAATAATAAAATAAAGCATCATGGAGCAGAAGTTCATAATAGTTTGGCCTAGACCCAGATTACTTATCTACCAGATAATCAAGCTAATGCTCCACGATTTCCCTCCTCTTCAGATCCAGCCTCGCCGGTACTTCCAGAAACTTCCACTGCAAGCTAATTTCTACCCCATGCCCACTATGGCATACATTCAGGACAGCCAGTACCGGCTCACGCTCCACGCGGCCCAGGCACTGGGTGTCAGCAGCCTGGCCAGCGGTGAGTTGGGTTCGCAAATACTGATGTTACAGTAATCCATGCCAAATCAGTAAAACTTCTTGCACAATATATCAGCTTTATTCAGCCCATTCATCCATCATAAAAGTAATCCATAAAAAGTAATCCATAAAAGTAATCCATAGGCCTTGTAAAGCGAAGCAATGGGTTTTTGTAAGAAATATATATACATATTTAAAACTTTATAAACTATAATAACCAGCTTCCGACAAACATCTGTACGCAAGTCGAGTTAGGGCGGAAGCATCAGCTCTGATGCAACATATAAGCTCTGGTTCAAACAAATAGGGCTGGACAACAAACTCAAGGTCCTCTACTCTTATATCGAAATCCTCCGACATTTCTATTTAAAAATTCTCGTTTTAGTCTTCTAATTCGTGACCGGTGTTTTGCTTTGCTCTATCCCCTGTGATCCACTCATCAATACGTCATGCATCGGGTCAGAGGTTACTCTTCTTCCGTAAGCCGACTTGCATACGAATGTTTGCTGGAAAATGGATAATATAGTTTATAAAGTTGTAAATATGGATAATTTTCGTACAAAAACTTATCGCTTCAAAAGGCCTTTATTAACCCGCTGGAGCCGTATGGATTACTTTTATGATGGATGGATGCTTTTTTTTTTTGGGCTATAAAATCACGAGCGCTATTCACTACCATTATAAAGCTTTGAAGAGGCAGGATATTTTTAATATGGATGGTTTTTGGATGGCTTGAGGGTGAAGAGGGATAATTTTCATTTTTGGGTGAACTCTTTAAATCAATCTTGCACAATATTTGAGACATTTTTATTTAATTTTTTTTTAAAATACAAAAACCTAATTAAACTACTTTAATTGGATATTATTTACATAAACTTTAAAATCACAGCATGTAGCTCAACTTTTTAATTGGCTTATTAATATTAATTAGGTTACATGACTTGATGCTTCAGGAAGGTTACTAAGCAACAAAAACATATCTAAATTAATATTCATGTGTTGAGCAGGATTTTACACTTTTTACACCTGTGTACCAAATCAAGGTGCCAATACTGTTGAAAAACTTGCCTTATTATGCTGTTTTCAATTTAGTATTGACTTAGTACCGAAGTACCGGTACTTTTTAGATCCACAGCGGTGAGTTCTTAGCAGGATGGAACATGAATCAGGGACTGAGACGGCAGGGAGGTGGAAAACACTAACAGTGGGACACAGCACTCTGGTTCTGTATTGATTTGATGCAATGTATCCAATAATGAAGATGAAGTGAGTGTATTGTCTAATGCCTTGCCTCGCTCTATCGTATTATCCTCCTCTCCCTCTTCATCTTTCCCTCTTATGCTCTTTCCATCTTCTACAGGTCAGCTGGAGGTGATCCTAGACCGCAGACTGATGCAAGACGATAACAGGGGTTTAGGGCAGGGCCTGAAGGACAACAAACGAACGGCCAACCGTTTCCGCCTTCTGCTGGAGAGGAGGAGCAGCAGTGGAAATGTGAGTTCTGATTGGACAAAGATATGAAGGAAATGTCAAACTCAAACTTTGGATTAGTACACAATTATTCTAACCAAAAACCGCCAACTGACTGATGTAAATCAACCAATCACACAAATTAAAATTACATTTAAGAATAGGGTTGGGTATTGAGAACCGGTTTCATTTTAGAACCAGTTCCAAATTTCCAAGAACCGGTGATTGGATTAGACACACGGATTTAGATTCCACTTAATGATTCCTGTGTGCGCATTTTAATGTGATTTTAAACCATTCAAGCGCAAGAAGATGTGAAAGAGAACTCAATACGGCTGTTGAGTGCTGTTCCTCTCATATAATGCACAAATACTGAATTGTGCTCTCCTTCGTGTCTTTCTACACCCAAACAGACAAATATACACAAAATATCCTTGTAAACACAGTCGGTTTTGTCTTAAATTAACGTAAATGGTTGTAGAAAGAAAACGCGTGTAACAGTGTAATGGATCCGTGCATTCGGTCTTAAAGTGACAGCAGCCTAATAAACCTGCTGCCATCTATCTGTCATTAAAGCTGCTGTCCGTAAATTTTTGGGGTTAAAAATGATCCAGAATCAATTTTTGAGCAAGTACATAACTAGCCAATGTTCAAAACTATCTCCTTACCTTAGCCCGATTCACAATGGTACGCTTGTAATAATCGAGTGGTACTGGTGGGCTTCCGCGGTAAATTTGAGCATGCAGCAGTTCGTCTTTGCATCATTACACCACGTCTATTTACATGAAGAACGAGTCCCAGCTAGTAGGCTAAATCATGTAATCCAGAAAGGTCCAAATGTCAACCATCAGTGACAACTGGAGATTCACCCGTAGTCAAAAGCAAAAGACTTCGGACTATGGAGTGGCTACAGAAATTGAAATCTACAGGTAATGCTAATACACAATAAATACACAGTCACGCAATGCGGATGTCGTTAACATTTAACGATTTGAGAACAAAGTATAACAATAATAATTTGCATGGTTTGACGTGATCCGGGTAAAGCAATCATTAGATTTAATCACCACTGGCAGCATGATTTATTGATTTATTGTAATTTTTTTTTACCCAAGGTTGGTCAGAACAAAAGTGGCTAATGTTACTTACTTGTTGACATTTTCTGATGAAAATTCTTATTTTGGTCATATTTCCAAGACTACAATCTGTGATTCAGAAGTACAGTATCCACACCAGTGTGGTGACTGACAGCAAACATCAATTCATCTGCCATGCCGATGCACAACCCATGTAAAGATAAGTGCGCAAATAGCCGCAATTGCAGGATTCAAACAGAAATGACGACAAAGAGGCAAAACTTACAGACTGCAGCTTTAATGTAAATCAAATTACAAAAGAAATAGAAAATCATTCACTGATCTTGACTGAATAACTTTTGTAACTTTAATAAGGATTAATCTGTATTTTATTTATAAAAAGAAAATTATCCAGTGTTATTTTACCAGTTATATTTACAGTATTTGTATTTCTAATTTGTTTATTTGTTCTTATTTTATTACTGTTTACTTATCTTTAATGACTTTTTCAAGTAACTAGTAAAGTAATGCATTACTTTTGAATTTACAACAAAATATCTAAGTTACATTTTCAGAGGTGTTGCGTGCGCTGTGTGAACATGATGGTTATTGTAGTTCTAGACTAAATGTGAACATGTATTTTCTCACCTCACTTGCACGAAAACATTCAGTATTCCTCAAAATGAATAAAAACAGTGAAGTGCAATCTAAGATTTTTATACAAACCTGTAATAATTAACTATACTAAATTAGACAGATAGACTTTTTGCATTTAATCTCACTTTATTAACTCACTTTATTTGAAATTTATATTAGTGTAGTTTGTACTTTTGGTAAAAACATAGAGCCAAAAGTTCCTAGTGTAAGTGGTCTGAAGGCTGCTGATTTCTGTTCATGATATTTAGCTTCTAAATGTTTGACTTTTTTTTTCCCTACCTTATTGGAATCGAAACTTGGAATCGATAACAACCGGAATCAATAAGCAGAATTGGAATTGCTAAAATTCAAACGATACCCAACTCTATTTAAGAAGCTTCAGTAATAATAGTAATTAAAAATTACATACTGAACAGAGTTTACTTGCTAATAAGTGCCTCAAACTAAACTAAATATATATTTTAAGAATTAGATGACAAAAACAATGACTAGTTGTTCCTCGAACTTTAGGTTATTACACGTTACTTAGACAGGAAGCCTTTGCCTGACAGACATGTAAAGCAGCTTATCACAGAATAAATTAAATTAAAACAAGTTAAAATGAAATTATAATATCTTCTTTTAAAGTAAAAAAAATCTTTTTGTGGGGTAGGGGTTAGTTTTGTTATTTGTTTTTTCTATAATAATAATCAACGCTCAAACATTGATTGTTATACAGCTTTATGCTCGAAGCTCAATGTAGTTTACATGCTACTGGGTGCTAGATTAGTAAGTATTAGATGAGACAAACCATGACAATTTTTTTTTTTTTTTTTTTTTTTTTCAGAAGTGCAGCCCAATACCTTTTTTAATACAATTTTATTTCCTGGCTGACTGATAAAAACCTGTGCACTCTCACTGGCTTCAGTTGTGTATCAGTTGATTAATCTAATTGGAGCCTGCAATTTCGGCTTCACAAGAGAGATGTTGTTATGCATACCAAAACATGGGTGTCCTTTATCAGTGTGAGCCGTATATAAACTCTAATTTCATTCAGCGGCCTGTAGGGGGCTCTCTATTGTTACTCATGAGAGCTTTGTGAAGGCTCCAGGGACAGTGTGGTTCTGAGACTAGTGTCTAAAAGCTGGCAAGTGTGTAATAATAGTTAATGCGCTTCAGAGTTTTACACGGCGACTCAAACTGATTTAAATAATATATATTTTTATTCAAATCATGCTGTCGCCTGAAAGATTATAAATAATAAAGTGTCTTATATTGGATAATAATTTAATAGGAATGGGCTTTAACAGAGCTCCCCCTTGTGTTTCCTTTCATTACAGCTCATCAAGCCCTCCTCATGCATTTTACTACCTCTTTTTGTTTTTTTTTGTTTCCTGTCTGTCTATCACTTATCATCATGTCTTTCTCTCCTCATGCATGCAGCCTGCTGGCTCCTATGCCAAAGTCACCAACATGATAAACAAAATCATTGCAGGTATTTTAGGAGACGGACAGCAAGAGGTAACATCACCGCAGTGGTGGAGAATAGTGCTATAGCAGTTTGAAGAGCCCTAGTTCAGCTTGTTACCATAGCAACAAGTGTCAGGTTTCCACCTGGATTAAGAGGCCAAAGGTCGTTGCCTGTCCGCTATCTATACCTCTGCTGCTGAGCCCCCAAACCTTTTATTCATTTTATTTTTAATGTAAAAGCAGGCAAGGCCATTGCTAACTAGAATACACATTCAAGAAGCCTTCCAGTTATTTTACTTGTAGAAAAACAGTCCGTTTACTGAATTATTGTTACTGCACTTTGTTATTCTTCTAGTTACTTGCCTATAGTGGCTAATTGAATCGGAAGTCTCACATATTCAAAGAAAATAGCCTGCTTTTGCATTAAAAAATAAGGTGGATCATATAACAGGCAGTAGATCAGTAGTATGTAGAGGCAGAATCTGAGTTGAGCTCATCTCATATAGTGACCCCAAAAGTGTCCAAATTCTTTTTGCGGTCACAGTATGTCATGTGAAGGTAAGTGCACTTTCATCAAGTCGCTTTACTTGTGCGTTTCCTGATGCACGTCTTTGTCTTCCAGCCGGTGGACAGCAGACCGGTCAGCTTCCCGTCACTGCTCAGTCACATGACCTCCACCATCCTGAACCACGAGGTGCTGGCACTGCCTGTGTTGCCCAGGAAACATGGCGTGCCACCCATGCGTACCTTTGCTCCATTGGCTGGCACCCTGCCCTGTGACTTCCACCTGCTGAACCTCAGGAGCATCCAAAGCCTGGTAAATGAGTGTCCTGGGGAAAAAAAAGTGTCTGTATTGATTTCACCTGCTGAGAAACTGATGAGGACTTGGAAAAATAATCACACTTTAAGTGTTTGAGCTCTTGTGGTCTGGTGGTTTTATTGTGGGTGTGTTTGGTGGGAGATTTATTTTCATCGACATTTATTTCATATCGTTTCATTTATCAGCAGGACGCTCACTCTCCATCTCCCCATACGGCTCTGCTCCTCCATCGACTGGGCCTGGACTGTGGTCTGGAGGCCCAGAATCCTGGTTTTAACTGCTCCACCACACAAGGCCAGGTCAGTGTCCTTAGAGAGAACTAGTTTAACTAATTGATTCAAAATAATGAGCACACACACATTCTTGTACATCTATACTTGTGAGGACATTCACTGACACACAGCGTTACTTTTAAAAGTAATGCATTATAATATTGCATTACTCCCTAAAAAAAAGTAACTAACTGCCTTAATTACTTTTAATGAAATGTAATGTTACGTTACTTTTGCTTTACTTTTTCTCACCTGGGCTTGCTTGTTTGTTTTTTAATAACAACAAAAAAAGTTATATTTTTGGCAAGTGAAATTAATAAACCTCAGACTGAAGGAAAAACATATTTACGGTTGTACAGTAGAGGGCGCAACTCAAACAAACCTTTCAGCTGTGCTGCCATTCTGGATTAAAGAAGAATAGGATACAAGAGATGGAAGTTCAAGTTTATTTCTAAATCTAATCTAAAGTAATTTTATTATTATATGGTTGAATTGGATCATTGGTTAATAAAGTGAGATTAAATGCATAAAGTCTATCTGTCTAATTTAGTATAGTTAATTATTACAGGTTTGTATAAAAATCTTAGATTGCATTTCATTGTTTTTATTCATTTTGAGGAATACTGAATGTTTTCGTGCAAGTGAGATGAGAAAATACTTGTTCACATTTAGTCTAGAACTACAATAACCATCATGTTCACACAGTGCACACAACACCTCTGAAAATGTAACTTACATATTTTGTTGTAAATTCAAAAGTAATGCATTACTTTACTAGTTACTTGAAAAAGTAATCTGATTACGTAACTCAAGTTACTTGTTATGCGTTACCCCCAACACTGTTGACACAATGAAATCTCTAGCTCCTTACCCTAACCTTACTCATCACAACTAACACGGTGTCCTAACCAGACACGATGCGATAAAATTCCAGCGACAAACAATTTGTCTATCCATACCAGACGCGACGCGACTATGAGACGCGATAAAGTCAATCAAAAACCACAGCCAATCATCGGGCTCTCTCTGCAAGTTCCCGGTACTCGGATAAGCACACAATCAAATTCATGAATAATAAACCATTTTAACATTATTAAAAATACAAACTGAATTACTGAAACAATCTTTGTCATAGAATACACTCACAATGAGTTGACAGTTTGAACGTTTTTGTTTCCTTTAATTTATTTTGAAGATCTGAGGTGAATTGTCAAATGTTGCTTTCAGTACGGCTATAAAGTCACACAAAAAGATATTCAAACTCGCATTAGACACTTTTAACATTAAATAAAGCACATAAACAGTACCTGAGATTATCATTGCCATACTTTGTGTTCCAGCTGCGACGTCGCAGAAAAATAGAAACCGTTTCCAAAATAGAATCGTCGTGTCGCCATTGTGGCTAGTAAGGACAAAAACTCTTATCTTCTAATGATGATTTATCTTTTTTCCTTTTATCGCATTGCGGTGTCACATCTGGTAGTACCTAACCTGAACCCTGACTCTAAACCTACCCTTAACCTTAAGTCTTGACCCCCAAACCGGCCTTTAAAGGGGTCTCAGAAATTGAGGACTGGCCAAAAAGTCCTCACTTTACTCTCTTTGTCCTCACTCCAGTAGTCTAAAACTCAAACCGGTCCTCACAAAGAGAGTTGTGCTAGTACATACACACACGTGTGTGTGTGTGTGTGTGTGGATGCATGAAGGTCTGATAAAGGCTATATTTAGTCATTCTTAATCTGAGTCTCTGATCTTTCTTCCTAGCTCTCCATTTCTGGCCTGTTCCGTGGGCTGGATCTTCAGCTCCTGCAGCCCATGTCTTTGTCTCTGATGCACTCTCAGCCTCCGCTCTCTAACGACTCCTCCATCAATCTGGAGCCAATGGAGATCTCCGCCTACAAGCTCAAGCTGTGCTAGAGTGACGTTGCACCAGAACCGGGCTCTCCGTGTGGACCCTCGGAACCTGTGCTAAAGCAGAGAGCCACAGCTGGATGAGCAGAAGACTCTTTCGGAGATCGTTTATCCAGACTTAACGTATCTGAATCAACACGAAGGCGCTAACTAAACCCTCAAAACGGGGGGAAAAACATGAGGATGAGAGCGTTCCAGCCAAAGTCATATTTGGTAGCCGGTCCGGGTGCTGAGATAAGAATGTCCGGGCTTTTTTTTTTTTTTTTTTGTGAGATTTTATCAGTCAGAGCGGTAATCGGTCAACATCTTTTTATTCCAGCAGCTGACCGTTATTTTTAGCTATGTTGTCTTGTTTTTTTCCCTTTTGTCTTTGGCTGGAACTGCTGACCGTTTCACATTCTTTATAATCATGCTGTCATCCCTCGAGTCCGTACTGTATGTAAATATCTCAAATTACATTCACAACTGGATCTATACAAAACTGTGGGACTCAGTGCAATATGTGAAGCTTCTCTTGCTGCTTTGTTTCTCCATTTTATTTGTTTTTTACTCCTAAAGCCTTGGAAGCTACGCTTGAATCTGTGTCACTGTCGTTTGAGCTCACGCAGTTCTTTATTCTCTACTGTGGACAGTTCTGCCTATGCTCGACGGCCACATGTTTTTTTTTTTCTATGAATGTCAATCACCACGCTCGGCCTGCGAAGGCTGTCAGTGCTGTAACAGACGCGGCATTTACAGCTCTCTTTCTTTCAGGATGGCTCGCAACACTTCGTTGACAGCAGAAGACATCCACGATCCAACAGTGGTCAGGTCTTCAGATGGCTCCTTCATTGGTTGGTTTTTTTAATAGGTTATGACTCAAATCACACAGTAAGAGCTTTACGATTTTTCCTTCCTTTTCCTTTGTGCTTTCTGTTAATGAATAAAGCTGCTTAATAAGTTAGCTGTTTATCTGCAACACATTTTTGTTATTTTTACCATTTTCCATAATGTGTTACTTGGCATAGCAACAAGCCGCAGAATGTGCGTTTATATTTTGTCATATTATATGCAGGTTTGAGCCGTATTTCAATGCCGTTCTGGATCAGATGTTAAAGATATGCAGCATTTGTCTTATTAAGACCTAGATCAGTCTATGAGCTTATTCGGATATTGATATATTCGCTTGATATACCTTCTCACAGTATTTTCAGGTAAAGGTACCAGTGCGGGTAGTGACGGGTTCCTTTTGGTCAGATTTAGCCAATTTCCCACATGAAAATGCATTTAGGCCTTATCTCGCTGTAGGAAACCCATCCGTAATGTGTAGCAGAGCCATCTCAGTCGTCTCTTCTGGCTTTTGTCTGTCACCTTTGGTTTGCTTGAATCTGACAATTCTGAACATGAAAATGCTGTCTGTCCATCAACCTATCGTGTCGTCTCGTGTCTTGCCTGTCTCTGTCTGATCCAGGAAAATCTGTACTGTCTCTCTGATTTAAATTACAGAAAAATATTCTCACTTCTCTGACTTTCAAGTCCAGCCCTGATTATCTCTCTGTAGTGCGCCCACGTCCATTTACATCAGTCAGACCATCAGCTGGCTTCTCCAGCTAATCAAGTTCCAGAAAAGCGTCCTATCAGGAAGATAATTCCCCTCAGGAGGAACTCCAAGTACGGAGTGCCAAACGTCTGTCCGATTGCTTTGGAACAGATTTTGGCGCCCAACGCGGGGCGCGCTTGCTATTCCAGAATGTTCTCCCCTCTGTAATTTGGTTTCTTCCGCTTCAAATTCTCTGTCTGTGCATTTCACTGCCATGCTTGTTTTTCCTATGCATATGCTTTCCATTCTGACAGATATCTTTGTTAGATGTCCTTTATTTGTGTTGTGTGTTCTGAGATGGAAAAGGTTTTCAGTTTTCATTTTATTTAGTTTTTCTTTCTTTTTTCTATTGAGAGTGTGTTCATAAATGACTCATACAAGCAAATGCAAAGACATTTAAGTGGACATTTAATAAAGATCACACTTGGGAAAAAAAAGTGATTCTTGGTGGTTGTACACATTTTGAAGAGATATTTTGCACTGGTTTCCCATTGTTGCCAGATGTCTTATGCTCTGAATCACAGACAGGGGGCAGTAGGGAGTTGTCTGCCATTTAATGTGGCTTAAATAGGAGGCGTGGGGTGTGAAATGTTGAGTTCAGTTAACAAAAGCCCACAAGAGATGTGGCTTTTTATATCTAAACAACCTCTGTGATAGCTGGGATATCGGGTACTGATTTACCAAACAGCCTTTGGTGAGAGCTGGAAATACCACTGTCTTCTCACAGAGCTGACAGGTCTACTGAAGTTAGACTGGCCTTTATTGTTTGTATATATATATATATATATATATATATATATATATATATATATATATATATATATATATATATATATATATATATTTTAGATGGCCTTTCATGCTCAGTTGAGACCAGATTTGGTTTCCTCCACAGCAGATGGGTTTGTGTGCTAAAAGGGCGACCTGCTCCCTGAGCCCATGCATTTGAGAAAGAGGTTATTCTTCTTAATAAGTCTGAGGGCTGAGATGGCAATAAAACTCAATCTCGCCACTGAGAGCTTTAATAAGATGAGAGAAGCGCTGATAAAGATGGAGACGTTTTTGAGGGATTAGTTGAGACAAAAATGAAAATGCTGTCATTTACGCTCACCCTCATATTTTTTCTGAATACACATGACTTTCTTTCCCAGATGGAACGCAAAATGAAAAGAATGTCAAAGCTGTACTTTTCCTACACAATGAACAAATAACAGTAACCATGGGCTGTCAAGCTGTGAAAATGACCAAAAAGCTCCAGAAAGTAGTTCATAATACTCCGCTGTATTGTAAATCATTCTATGAGAAACAGAATGAAATTTAAGACATTATCCCCCAGTTTCACAGACAATGCTAAAGCTAGTCCAAGACTAAAATGCATGTTTGAGCTGTTTTATCTGAAAGCAACTCACACTGACATATCCTAAATTACATAAGTGTCATTGTTTTGTTTTTTCCCCCCCAACTTAAATATCCTAATTGAACTAAGGCCTAATCCTGGCTTAATCTAAGGCCTAAAACCATTGAAAATAATGTATTCATAATATTCATAAATGACACAAAAATGTTTCATGTCAATGATTGGTCCTTGCATGTCTCTTAACCAAACACAATTTTTGAATATGTGAAAGTGAAAATGCTATTCGAGAGATTTTTCGCAAATAGATACTAATGGCCCGTTTACATCAACGATAACTATATAGTGTCTGCACAATAATGTTCTTTTCATTATAAGTGCATGCTGTAGTTATGCCATTTACAGACCCATTCACATCAAAAATAATTATATAGCATCCACGTGTGCTGCGGTTTTGTCATCTGCTGCTTTAAAGCTCTTGAGTGGATTCTGATTGGCTCTCTGTTTTTATCATTCATCAGCTGGAAAAAATGTCCTAAAAACAATTCCAATGATATTGTTTCTCTGTCTCGTTATTACAATTACACAAATATATCATATGGTTTCTGAAGACTTGGAATACATGAGGCAGTTTTATATTGCTTCATTTGTTATTTTTGGAGCTTGACAGCTCTTGTATTCATTCTGAAAAAGAGCAGTTGTGAACATTGTTCAAAA
Organism: Megalobrama amblycephala; assembly: GCF_018812025.1. Lineage (NCBI taxonomy): Eukaryota > Metazoa > Chordata > Actinopteri > Cypriniformes > Xenocyprididae > Megalobrama > Megalobrama amblycephala. Next base: position 23,868,218 of record NC_063058.1, read on the forward strand.
CATCTTATGTGCTCAAAAAGAATTAAAAACACAGGTTTGGAACTGAGATTTCCCTGCAATAAGATCAAAGCAAATTTGAGAGTAAATAAGTAATAAGCTTATTACAGAATTAAGCTGAACTCAATAGCACCTCATCTGATATACTTATGAGGTGTTGAATAAACATACTAACAATAGCTCCACAGTTCCTTAGATTTTGCTTCAGATGCAAGTCGAGCATCAGTTCAAACAATCCAGCACCACCTACTTGTTCTGAATGTCAGCAGAACCTCTGAAGAGCACGTTGAGCCTTTCCTCAAAGAACATGACAAATACATTACATTCAGCCTAATAGAATCATTTCAAAAGAACAGAAATAGTGCCTCGTCTCACAGGAACTAAAGATCTGCGCCTCTCGTTCGACCCATTAACGAGACTGATAAAACCTATTAAGCGATTGTGGAACATCTAAGGAGGATAATAAAGTGCACACTGCAGATGTCTGCAACGTTTGAAGTAAAAATACAACACTGCAAACTGACGGCAGGACTGATTCTTGTACCATTAGTCAAAGACATGCTTCTTACATTAACGTTTGGATGGCAAATCAATGGGAGTGAGCTGAGCATGGTGGAAATATATTTCCAATATTCCCTTAGAAGAGCAGTGAAGATGAGAAACAACATGACATCACTCTCAGGAGTAGCTGGACCATCCATATTTCTGTCTTATTGCTCAATTAGTATGTATGTAGCAGCCTCAGTCTCACTTATAATGCCAAGTAGGCAGAAGCTTCCAGTGCTGAATATGAGATCCAGTTCCTCCCAGCTGAACTAATTACGGAAAGCATTTTAAATGTGCCATTTCCATAAACTAGATCTCTCCTCCCTCTTTAGGGAGCTGGAATAAAAAACAGTCTGTGTAAGTTTTCCTCTGCCGTCATGGAAACATTGAAAGTTTAGGCCATCTTATAAAGTACACATGAAATATTGATGATTCGCCACTGCACGCCTCATGTAGCGAAATGCATAATGTGTGTGTTATTAATTTAGACTGATGGTGCGTGTCTCCATGTGAATTATGGCAAATTGGCATCAATAAAAAAAAAAACATTTCAACAGATATTCAAGTACTTTTAAATGGCATTAAACACAAATGCAACAGATGTTTGTAATTAATTTAATGACTGCAGTATTGACAGCAGCAACAAAACTGTTAAATGCTTTAATGCAGTGCTGAAAGATCTGTTAAAATGAATCGCCCTCATTGTGTTTTTCCAAATGCTGGTATAACTGAGAATGGCAAACGTCTAATGAGACTGCATTTTAAGGCATCACAGGCGTGCATTCGGTGCTCCGAGCGACATTATGCTGCTTTCTAAGATAATTACTCTTAAGTCCGAATTCATGTAATGCATGTATAAGGTAATCCCAGAATGCATTGAGACGAGCTCAGTGGACACATTTATCCACGGTAGGTTGATCCTGTAGTAGTTCAAGCACAAAGTGATGACACCTTTGGTAATACAGTAGATATACTTCCATTTCTTTAAACATTTCAAAAAGTATGGATAATAAATGTAATTAAAGGATTAGTTCACTTCGGAATTAAAATTTCCCTTTAATTTACTCACCTCTCCATGTCATCCAAGATGTTCATGTTCTTTCTTTAAGTCGAAAAGAAATTAAGGTTTTGAGGAAAACATTCCAGGATTTTGAAGGTCCAAACTGCAGTTTAAATGAATAAATTATCTTCAAAGGTCTCTACAAGATCCCAGCCGAGGAATAAGGGTCTTATCTAGCAAAACAATTGGTTATTTACTATATATATATATATATATATATATATATATATATATATATATATATATATATATATATATACATACATATATACACACTTTTTAAACACAAATGCTCATTTTGCACTAGCTCTGCGATGCGTAGACATAGGTAGAAGTACTGGGGTAGGGAAAAACTCATCTTATTTTCTCCTCCAACTTCAAACTCAGCCAGCATCATTGTTTTACCTTTTTTTGTAAAGGCCGTTTGACTTAGTCTTTGCACGTTCGCTTTGTAGACACTTGCTCGGTACTTCTACCTACATCACATGTGACCTTTTCAACATGATGATCGCATCGTAGAGCTAGTGCAAGATCAGCATTTATGGTTGAAAAGTATATACTTTTTTTTTTTTTTTTTTTTTTTTTTTTTAAGAAAATGACAGATAGTTTTGCTAGATAAGACTCTTATTCCTCAGCTGGGATCGTGTAGAGCCCTTTGAAGCTGCACTGAAACTGCAATTTGGACCTTCAACCTGTTGGTAGCCATTGAAGTCCACAATATGGAGAAAAACACTGGAATGTTTTCCTTTGTGGCTGCCTATGAAGAGCTCTCCAAATATGTCATTTATGAGGTTCTCTTTCAGTAAGCATGCTGCCTTAGAAGGTAGCTGCCTATGCAGGCAGTATACTAGCTTTTCGGACCAGTTGAATTGTAGGGTTTGTAGTGCAATTGTATCTGTGTACCACTTAAATGTCACAACTAGACAACTAGAGGTCCTCAAATACGAGTTGAATTCATATCTCAGGGCTGACATTGACCTTTTGAGAAATATATACGACACATTTCCTCTTGAGGCTTCTCTGTGTTAGCGCAGACAAGTTTTGAAGTCAAAATCTGATGTGAAAATCAATAAAATAACCTCTGGGACAAAGTTTCTTTTTGTTCAAACACTAGTATTAAAAACCCACAATAAATATCCACTGAGCCATTTGAGAAAGAACAAGCTAATTAGCTCAGAGATATAACAGACAAAACAAACCTAAATGATCTAAAAAAAAAAAAAAAAAAGTACTGTAAAGTAAAAAGTTACAATGAAACTTTTGACGCAACAACAACAAAAAAATCATAAATGTGATGTTTGTCAAGGTTTTTCTGATTGAGAGCTCCTCATATCAACCAAAGATGGTGCTGTATCTAGCTTGACTGACAGATAAGATCTCTGCACGTAGAGCCGCGTTTCACTTCAGCATTTCGATCGTTTGTTTGTCTGTGATTCCCACTGTTCTGAATCCGTGCCGGAGGCTCTTAGCAGGCAGAGGTTTGTGTGTGTTATCTAATTCCATGCTGCTATGGTTCACTTCGCTGATGTTGTTGCAACATTTCTATTGCAACAGAAATTATGCACAGTTAAATCATCCCTGATCGAATCAGTGGAAATGTCCCGCAGCTGTCTTTGACTAGCAGAGAGAGCAGAACGCAGATATTGTTGTAAGGACTTATCGCACAAATGAAGAAGTAATGGAAGTTGCAGAAAGTGCAAGAAGTTTTGTGCATAAAACAGTCCAAACTTTAATAAAAAGTCGACTGGAACAAATTACAGCCCTTTTCGTGTTACAAAGTCTGATCAAAGTTTACTCAAAAGCTGCACGCGCACAACAAACACATCTACGCGCTGTGGCGTGCAAACAAACACACACCCACTGATGTTATTGATCCTCTTTAGTGGTTCAAATCTCAGGGCATTAGAGCCAGACCAATAAGACAAATAAAGGAGAATATAAAGGGAATCATTCAGCGCAGCGGAGATGTCCTGGGTTTAATCGCATTCGGGTCAAACCACAACTGCAACGTTATAGCTCATATACGGCGTTCTCGCTCTCTCTCACACACACACACACACACACACACACACACATAAACATCTCGCAGTTGCAGTAGATCTCTAAGTCTAAGCAGTGCAGATTAGTTCTGTATCCCAGTACGAGGAAGACAGATGTACAAAAAATGCCCTATAGGGGGTGCTAAAGAGCACTCTGAGTCCGTATAAAAGCAGTCTTTTCGCTGTGATACTCCAGCTCTTCGCTGTCTGACTCAGAGTTCATCGCCGTATCCTCGTCCCCCCACACAGTGGGGATTCCCCGGTAGGACACTTTTCCCCGGCTGAGTCCAAAACCAAAGCCCACTCGTATCCCCCCTCCGCCTGCGTCCGTCACCGGCAGTTTGGTCCTCCGACAGAACGGGGCGCTGGCTGCTCCGGAGTGCAGCTGAAGCAGCACAAAAACGGCTGCGAAAGTGGCCAGGATGAAGGCACAGCTGAGCACCGCCACCAGCGCCGGCAGTCTCGAGGACAGCCCAGGTTCACGCAAGGATTCCTCCGGGTTTGGATCCCCCTCGTGCTGGAGCACGGGAATGCTGGGGGATTTCCGCTGCACCTGGTTCTGGTGCAAGCAAGAAGTGACTGCTAAGTGACTGTGGGGGGGACAGGAAAGACATTCGTTCTCCCCGGACCCGAAGCATGTTAGACAGGCCGGGTGGCAGGGTAGGCACGCTTGTACGGTGGAGTGCTCCACCCAGTTGTCCAACGACAAGTTAAGCACCTGCGGCCCAGAGCTGAAGCCGGGAGGGCAGGACTTCACACAGCCTTGCAAGAAAAGAGAGAAACCCGTGCTGCATTCTGGAAAACAGAGATCAGAAGAACGCTTAATCGCAGATGTAACGAACATGAAATAGCATTTTAAACATATTTTACTTCTGTAATGTGACAATTTTGTGAGAAACCAAAAGGATTGTGGGCTATGATATTATTGGTTTTAATGATTTTTTTCCCCACTCATGCAGGCTTAGTTATGTCAGCAGAAGAGACATGGTTGTTTCAAAGGTTGTGAAGAAAGTGAATATGGAAATAAACATTTTGACAAAACTTAAAAAGTTACTTTTAAAAGTAATGCATTACGGTATTGATTTACTCCCTAAAAAAAGTAACTAATTGCATTACTTAGTTACTTTTTATGGAAAGTAATGTGTTATGTAATAATAATAACATATTAGTAATTATATTAATAACAAAAAAAAGTTCTGTTTTTTTGCAAATGTAAAGACCCTTTCACACCAAAAGTGAAATAAATAAGCCTCAGGCTGAACGAAATGCAAATTCACATCTCAATTGGATCATCAAAGGTCAGCATCAAAGACATTGGTTAATAAAGTAAGATTAAATACATAAAATATATTTGTTTAATTTAATATATTTAATGATTGCAGGCTTGTGTAATATTCTGAGATTGCATTTCACTGTTTTTATTGATTTTGGGGAATACTGACTGTTTGCTTGTGCAAGTGAGAAGAGTAAATGCATGTTCGCATTTAGTCTCTGCATTTACTCCCAATTTCTGAACATGAGGACAGGAGAGCTGTCGGTCAATACATGGGAAAACAAAGTAACTTATTTTGTTACTTTACTAGTGACTAGTACATAGTTTACTACGTACTATGATCTGCATACTTTCAAAACATTCACATTTTCATTAGCATGTTTCTGGAATAAGACCAGGTACATTTATTAAAGTTAATAGGGTCATTTCATGTTGTGCTTTCATTTCTGTCCCTAAAGAGACAAATTATTCAGCTAGTAAAATTCAGTGTTACCAGCAGTAACATTGAGAACGCCTTATGAAAAATGAGAGAAATAACTTTTTAGCAAAGTTTGTACTGCAGGCACAATATGAGGCCATGATGGAAAAATCCATCATCAAGTCTCTACAGCAATTTTAAATAACACAAAATCAAGCATTCGTTTAACAAAATTAAGGTTTGTTTACTGCCCTCTGAAGGTTGGAAAGGTACGACTTGACATCAAGAAGAGGCTGAGCATTTAAAAACTTTCCCCCTTCTTTAATAATGCACTGTTTATCTAATTTAAACCTCTGGCATCACTCTGAAGTGTTTTGCATTATTTATACTCATAAACATATATTAATATTCATAAGCACAACTGGTAGTCATACTGAGACATATGAACATTTCTATATGACAGAGGTATTGCCAAGGGAATTATTATGTGTGTGTGTGTGTGTGTGTAAATATTTCCTTCTGATTCTGAACCTATAAAAGCTTGTCTATTAAGGGTTGTGTATGGTTATTTGTATGGCCTTTGGTCCAGGGCATGTGTGTCTTACCGATGCAGATCTGCTGGGTGTCAAAGGTTTTGCAGCTGTTGTTTGAAGGCCGGGTGTAATCGGATATGGACGGATCCGCTGCACTAGAACCGGTGCCATATAAGATGAGTGTGAACTGAGAAAGAACACCTGTGGAAAAGACCTTGAACTTTAAAGACGCTTTGGCCATCAACAAAAAGCCAAATGGCATTAACACAGCACAAAAATCCTTTTCTTAATCTTTTTTTTTGGTCTTGTTTTGCAGTAAAAGTACTCCTTAAAACAGATAATATTTCAAAAGCAATTTATGTAAGATAGTAAGACTTGTTTTCAGAGAAAATATCTTGAATTCAGTTTATTTTTTTCTTATCCCACTGTCAAATTGTTTCTTTTTTCTTTCAAGCATAAATCAAACAAAATTTTGTGAGGTTTCTTCTTAAAATGAGAGAGAGAGAGAGAGAGAGAAAAAAAAAACAATTTGCCAGAGGGGTAAGAAAACTAAACTTCATTCAATATTTATACTCTGAAACATCTTTTATCTTCTTCCCAACCATTTTACTTTTTCACATAAATTTATATTTGTTTTAAAGGAGGTTTAGATGTTTGAAGTAAAAAACAGGACAAAAATACTGATTATGAAAAAGCTTATTGCAGTACCATAGTCATTAAGTCCGGCCACATTCTCGATTTCCAGGGTCCATTCTCCCCGTGGATCCTCGTCCCAGGAGTGTGTGGTCATGAACGCCCAATCGTTGAAGCCTTCGGCTGAGTTATCCTGAGGCCTGTAAACAAACAGAAGAGAAGGAAGATCTCTATGTGTGTGCACGTCTATCTGAGAATGTGCCAATAAAATGAATTGAGTGTGTATTTACAATACAAATAATTATGTTTCATAAACATAATGGTGTGAATTGTGTTTGTATGTGGCCAGGCAAATGCGTAAATGTGTTTTTTTGGGCATCAGATGGTTCATGGTACATGCAGACATTTGAATGTCTGTAATTAATATATATACATACATACACACACACACACACACACACACACACACACACACACACACAACCGCGTCTTCCGATTGGTTCTTCTGTGGAGGCTTTGCTGACAAAGGGAAGTGGCGTTTAGTGGTTTCTGCCAACAAATTGGTATTTCTGAATGGGTTAACACTGGGACAAGCGAAAGTATTTGATGTACGTATACTATGTGTGGAGAGCATTCCCTCAATATCATTATCTCAGAAATTAATACTTTTATTCTGCAAAGATGTAATAAATTCATAAAAAAGTGACAGTAAAGACATTTATAATGTTACAAAATATTTCTATTTCAAATAAATCTTGTTCTTTTGAACTTTCAAAAAAATGTTGAAAAAAATGTATAATTGTTTTTAACATTGACAACCCCCCCCCCCAAATATCAACATATTAAAATGATTTCTGAAGGATCATGTGACACTGAAGATGCTGAAAATTCAGCACAAATAAATTACATAATTTTAAACTGTAATAATATTGCACAATATTACTGTTTTACTGCATTTATGATCAAATAAATACTGCCTTCAATCAGTGTAGGCAAATGTATGCATGCTAATAACGTGTTTGTTTACCGTGGAGCAAGTAGCGTGGAACGAGTTCCCAGTGGGCTGATGAGGTGAACAGCCAAGTTTCCTCTGTGGTTATAAGAGAGGGTGAGTCTGGCCTGCACATGCTCCAAAGAGCTCACAAAGTCCTGCTGCCCAGAGCAGGCCTCTACAATTCTGCTGAAGATCAGGTGGTTTCTTATGTCCCTACAACACAGAAGAATCTGAAATTATACTCCACTCTCACAAGCAACTGTATGATGCACCATAATTTTGCTGTCTAATTCATGTGTCTAGTTTGCCTGTCCTTAAAAGGTGACCTCTGGCTCCCCAGGTACCCGGCATTAGTTGGCATTACCAATCTGGTGTATTGATGTATTGCCTGTGCTGCATGAGGTGTTTGACCTTCCTTACCTGGGCTCGGTCAGCATATTAATGACACATTTGTGCTGGGGCCCAATGCTGGTCCAGTTCTGAGCCAAAGCAACCATGGCACTTGCATCCAGCAGACCATAGCCGTAAGAATGGCTCACTGCCACATAGAGAGAGAGAGAGAGATGGAAAAAGTAACAAGGTTAGACATGTCCAATAAATAAACAGCTCTAATTGACTAGTTACGTGAATTGTCATTTACCTAATCGGCCCACACCATTGGTCCTCCAGTCGTTGGTTATTAGGTGGGCAGGACGTGAGGTTCTTACTACGAGATGCTGCATGTCCCTCCAGGTCAGGTTCATGCTGGTTGTCACCGAAAAAAAAAGAAAAGTGACAGAGTATTACACTGCAGCAGGGAAACAGATTTATTTTTATATTCAAAAGATAATTTGCACATAATTATCCTATTGGATGTGACGGGATGTCTTTTTGAAAGACACATAATTAAAGCTTTTCTTTTACCCGAGTCACAGAAAATTGCAAATGGAAATATTCCGTCCTGGGGGCCATGCATCATTTTGTAATTACACGGCCGACGAGGCCTTTTTTTTCAACTAAAGACCCAAAATTGTATTCCCAGAAAAAGCAGCAATATCAGATTCAATTTATAACTGTATTTCCTTGGTTCACGACTCCAGCTTATTTGTTTTGTCGGCTGTTGCTCTGCATGGCGGAAACAAACGGCTTTGAGACTAGTTAATGACCCCCACGGGCAAGGTTGAAAAGCCCTGTTATTTCTCAACAGGGTATTTCAGGTCAAACCATGTCTGCGATTGGACAAAGCACTGACAAAAATACCTGCATGACAAGCCATTTTCACCCAAATGAAATGGATTTAGCGTAAAGATATGCTGCAGAACAGTATAAAAACATCCTTCTCTGGCATCCGTATATTTTTCTGGGTGATTTATGAAGAAGGTGATCCAATTCATTAGCTTTCAATATTTTTGACCTGACTTAGTGTGTAAATTCATGTCACATTCACAATTTATAAACCTAAAGCCACAACACAGATGCAGCGATTTACATTCAGTGATTAACAGATGTAAGACTACTGAAATTTTCATGTTGTACATGGGAGGACTTGCACAGATATTGAACAGATTTCCCGTCTATATGGATGAAGTGGCAGTGCTGGAAAACATGCCATACTGGACTCAAAGGAATGTGAAAATTAATGGACAGTGGGAGGAATAATGTCCTCACCACCTCAAGTTTTCATAAATAACAACAGTATGGCTAGACTTGCAAAGCAGCACTAGATCACTCCTATTATAAACAATAAATTACAATAAGAGCTCTGAGACAAACATTCAGTTGGCAGACATCCCAATCGAAGAGTTGAGATGCAAAAGCCGCTAAACTTCTGTCAAAAACGAGATATGATATTAAGCGTATGCTCTCCGCACATAGTATACAATTATTAAATACTTTCACTTCAAATCTGCTAAATCCCAGTGTTAACCCATTCAGAAATACCGGTTCGTTGGCAGAAACCACTAAACGCCACTTCCCTTTTCAGCAAAAGCCTCTAAGTCCACAGAAGAACCAATTAGAAGATGTGAAATCATGATTTCAAGAATAAATATAGCTGCAAGCAGCAATTACGGGGCCAAGCACAAAAACGGCACAATAAGCCAGCCAACATGGCTGTGAGCATCAGACCAACTGCAACAGTGAGCAATTAAAGACCTATTAAGATCATTTTAGGCAAAAGAGCTGAAAAAAGATAAAAAATGAGAATTTACTCGTTCATCACTTTCGACCAATAGGTGGCGCTATGACCAAATTAATGTGGTATGGTCAGAGTGAGGTGACAATGACATTTGCAAAGTTTGGTGTCAATATGTCAAAGCATTACAGAGATACAGACTCAACAGTGGGTTTTGCATCATGCCTCAAATTCTTTGCTCCGGTATACGAAAACGATTTGACGTATCGACTTGAAATCCATAACTTTTTGTCGGCATGGTCTGAAGATGATACGGTTCAATTTTGGTGAAAATCGGAGCAACGGTCTAGGAGGAGTTCGAAAAAGTAGGTTATTAAAGAAAAACAATACGGCGGACAGGAATTTCAGCCGACGATGGCAAATTTGATATCTGTGTTCTCGGCATGACCCAAGGAATCATTACAATCAGTTAATATAGTCAAAAGTTATTAGCATTTTTGTAAATTTTGTTATAACTTTTGACCACAAGGTGGCGCTGGTCCGAAACTTCTAAGGCTCCTTCAGGTCATTGGGCTGATGACCCATACCACGTTTCGTAACGATAAACTAATGCGTTCGTAAAATACAGCATTTTAGCACAAAATTCAAAATGGCCGATGGTCAAAATGTCCGATATGGGACAATTGGACATCATTCGACTCACCATGATGCCCCGAATCCAACGAGACCAAATGATTTTTGGACAAACCTATCAGAAGTTATAAGCAAAAATATCAATTTTTCATATCTCCGCACCAGTAGGTGGCGCTGCGCTGAAACACTGCATGATGCCTCAGGTCATGCTTGTGATGACATGTACCAACTTTGAATACGATAAAGCATTGCGGAGATACAGCCTTACGTCTATTTTCACAAGCACTACATACAATTCGTTCGCGTGTTTTACAAAAACGGTTTGAGGAATCAACTTGAATTCCAAAACTTTTTGAAGATGATCTGGTTCAAATTCAGTTTTTTTTTTTTCCTAAACAGGAAAAAAATGCTCAATTAAAAGAAAAGATGTCAGACAGACTTAGAGGATTTTGCATTTGAACTCTTCATTATGAAGTATGATTATTTTTTTTAAAAGTAATCAATATTTTTATTCAGAAAGGATGCATTAAATTGACCAAAAGTAACAGTAAGACATTTATAATGTTGCAAACAAAATCTATTCTTTTAAGCTTTCTATTCCTTAAATAATCAAATTGTTCATGGTTTCCACAAAAATATTAGCAGCAAATGTTCTCAAAATTAATAAAATAGGAAATGTTTTCTTCAGTAAATCGGCATATTGATGATTTCTGAAGGATCATATGACACTGAAGACTAGAGTAATGAAACTATAAATTCTTTGCTATTGCAGGAATACATAATATTTAAAAAAATATTTAAAAAATGTTTTCAAATTGTAACAATATTTCACAGTATTGCTGTTTTACTGTTTTTTTCAGCCTTGGTAATGGTTTTTTTCTATTACAAATTAAAATGTAAAATTAGTTCTGAGATCCCCTGGCCAGGCACTGGCTCAGGCACAAGCATTTCAGTGGAAAATGAGTATGACTTTCTTACACACAGACGTTCAAAAGTCACCTACAGCGCGACATCACAAAGACTTTCGCCTGATGAAAAGAGTTGTGACAGAAAGAGAACAGAAATGGAGGTCCTTATAAAAAATGTCCCCAAAAACGTCCCCTGTCTCTCTCATTGTGGGGCAAGCAAGATCAAAGCCAGAACCAGTGGGGTTCACAGCCCTGCACAGCAGGGGCCGAACTCACACATAAACAAACACTGTGTGCGAACCAGAAGCCCCGAGACTCCACCACACACAAAAAAGACAAAGAAACCTGACGCTTGTGTGAGACATGATTTCCATGTCTTATTACTGCCTCACAGCGTACAGGATAAAATACTCTGCAGGATCTTTTAATTGAACATGATGATCATGATGTATAGGGGCCTTGGGGTCAATCGGCGTTGAATGAGAAGTGTAGATTGGCAGCCATCACACGTCTCTCTCCATCTCTCTCTCTCTCTTTTTTTTTTTTTTGGATGAGCTATGTCAAGCTGATGTCAGAGTGTGTCAGAGGGCTGAAGATGATGTGCACGGGGTAATGAAGTCTAACCGATGAGGGGGAATGATGGACAGGAGTGGGTAGAACATGTGTGCGTATGTCTGTCCGTAGAGACAGGTGTCATGGTTGTCATCACTCACTTGGCCTCCAGAGCGAGAGCGATGATTCCAGCAGCCAAGGGAGCCGAGGCGGACGTGCCCGTGTGCGAATCTGTGCACTTCTTCCTCAGGTCCGTCGTCACCTGCACACACAAAGTTAGATGCAAAGGTCAGTTGTGTTATTGGCCAGTTATCAGAAAGGACATTGGTTGTGGCTATATATAAGGTGTTGGTGTAGCCGTCTATCAGCCAGAGGCGCCTGCAGCTTCTGTGATGAGATGTGTGACAGCTCGAAACACTTAATAAGCTGGCACCTCACACATGAGGGTTTGGGGTTTTAATCACGCCGTAGGACACATGGGAACATGCTTGTGTGATTGACAATGGTCAGGATGAGAGGAAGTCTAGCCTGAGGCTCCAGAACCATCAGAGCATACACAGGTGAGTACCTGCCAGACACCCACACACACTCGTTCTCTATCATTGTTTTATTCGTCTCTGTCCCATTCGGTCTGATTTTAAACGCATACGCACGCACACAAAATCCCACCCCACTGCTGTCGGCAAGATTGCGTCCATTTTTAAATTGAATCTGTTATTGCCTTTGTCATCCTAATGGAACAGGGGGTCTCAGAAGAGACAGAGGGGGAGCTATCGCAGTCAAACATACAGGGACAGACTTGACATCGAGCAAACAAACACTCTAAAGCCGTCCGAAACATCTCGGATGAGCTTCAGTGAGCTGGCAGAGATAGACCTGCCTGGAGAGTCTGAAATCACTTTCACAGGAATGAGCATATCAGAGATTCAAACAGAGTTCGGATAACTACCCACAGCACGAGAAATCCTATTTTCCCCTCAGTGTGAGTGTGAATTTGAGTGAACTGAATGAAATTGGTCAAATTCTCAAGTTATCAGTTTGAATATTTATGAACAAAATTCTTGCTGGATTGCAATTTTTTTTTTTAAATACTATTTATTTGTTCATTGAAAATTTCTAAAATATTTTGAGTTAGTTCTTTGGATCAGATCTTTGAAACAATGACTTAAATGGTTTATTCCAATTACAATGAACAAATCACGAATCACTGAATCAAGCCTTTGAATTAATGATTCAACCGCATCATTTCAATTCAAGTGAACAAATCATTCAATCATAAATCTTTGAATCGATGGCTGCATCCGAAAACTTAGGCAGCTGACTTGTTGCCTTGCAGCCCTATTAGGCAACGACTTTGAAGGCACCTCACGAAACTCATTTAGGACCGATTTCTGAGGCAGCATAGCGGTTTAATGATCTACAACAAAATGGCACAAGCTTTGATGATATCTAAGCGAATATTTAATTACTACAACAGTAATTTCTCACTAGAAAGGACATAAAAGTGGAAAACAATGTTCAAAAACATACATTTACACACAAACTGACCACCAACCGCAACTTTCAAATATCCTTATCTTTTAGCTCAACTGTCACAGAATGGAAAGCACAGGATTGTGGGACATCAAAGGCAGTGAAGGATACATCTATGCTGCGATGAAGGTATCTCAGAAGACAGGAAGTGAAGCTAACTTTGGATTCGGATGTGTCTTGATGCCTTCCTACCTTGGAATGCATCCTCCAAAGGCAGTTTTCGATGCATACTATGGCTGCGTCCGAAAACTGGAAAATGCTGCCTTCTGAGGACACATTTCAAGGTAGTAAGGCATCAAGGCACGTCCGAATCCAATGTTAGCTTCACTTCCTGTTTGCTGAGATACCTTCCTCAGATCGATTTTTGAAGGAAGCATGGATGTATCCTTAGCTGCCTTTGATATCCCACAATCCTGTGCTTTCCATTCTGTGATAGTTGAGCTAGAAAAATAAAGATGGCGTCCGAAGGTTGCGTTTGCTGCTCATTTTGTGTATATATGTACGATTTTGACCAACATATTTCAATTTTGATATCATTTCTATAGAGAAATTACTACTGTAATAATTAAATATTTGTTTAGTTCTCACCAAAGCTCGCACTATATTGCTGTAGATCATTAAACTGTTACGCTGCCTCAGAAGTCTGTCCGAAATCAATTTCGTGAGGTACCTTCATGCACAAACGCTGCTATACAAGTCATTCTCTTATAAGACAGCGAGGCAGCAAGACAGCTACCTAGGTTTTCGGACGCAGCCAATGACTCAACCGGATCATTGCAATTCCAGTGAACAAATCATTAATGAATCACTGAAACAGGTCTTTGAATCAATGACCCAACCAAATCATACCAAATCATTCATGAATCATCAGATTTTTGAATTACGGACTCAATTGGATCATTCCAAATTCAGTGAACAAATCAATCCTAAATCAATGAATCGACCAAGTAAATGAAAATATCAACTGATTCAACAGCACATCTATTTAAGAACCAAGGAGATCTAGGGCAGATGTCAAAATTTTTCAGTGAATAATGACTTGCATATCGGTCTGCTCCTCACACAACTGCTATTTTATGACTTTAGAAGACTTAAAATACTACACAAGATGTATGGAGCACTTTTAAAGTGCCTTTATAGAGATTGATACCCCCAGTTCACTTTTATTATATAGAAAAGAGTGACTAGGAAATTCTTCAAAACAACATGAGTGTAGTGCTGGACGGTATACCGGTTCATACCGAATACCGGTAATTATTTTTGTTATGATATAAATTTTGATGATACCGCAATACCGGTATGTGTCGCTTAACCAATGTTCGGAACGTGTATGCAGTGTGTATGCGCACATATTTCATCACGTCTTTTTCAAATGAAATGTAACGTTATGCAAAGGACACTGAACTATACGTCTGATCACGACCGCGATGACACGATGGGTTATTCTGCTACACAGAAGATGATGTAAGTTAATACATAGACTGGGCAAAAATTTAACTGCTTTATTCTTTCTGTGTTAAACTTACGTGTGTCATTTGTTCAGAGACTGTAGTGCTCTTAAATGTACTGAAAATATCCTTAGACAGTTTAAATGTTCTTCCGCGTTTCTCCCTCGTTTTGGCAGTTTGTTGTTATATAGGGTTGGATTTTTAAAATGCATAAGGTTCCCTCAACTCTTTTTTATCTCCATGGTCATATTTTAATATTCATGTGTTTGTAATTAGTGTGTTGCAGGCCTGTGTTTTATTGGTTGCACAGCATCTTTGTAAACCTGTATTAACTCTAGTGTGGAATTTGTCTACAATATTCACTCATCATGACAGTAAAACAGGGCATTCTAGTCAATCTTCTGTAGTATTTCCTCTCTCAATCAGTAGAAAATGTGGTTAACGCCCGGTCATGCATAGGGGAAAAAATACCATCTTATACTGTGAAACCGATATAATTTTGAAAAATACCGTGATATAAATTTTTGGTCATACCGCCCAGCACTACATGAGTGTTAGTATTTGACATATTTTCCTAAAAAAAAAAAAAAAAAAGTGTAAACTAATAGCAAAAATGCTCATCAAGATGATCCAAAGACAAAGATGATCAAGATAACTTTCAGAACTTTTGAAGGGCATCTTTTTTTATAGGCATCTTTTAGCCCAATTATCTTGCCCTAATTAAAAAGCCTACTCAGACACTCTCAAATACAGCTTATGCAGATAAAATGAAGGTATGTAACTGAAAACGAGAGGAAGACTTGCAAATAAGAGCCAAAGAATCTGCAATGCAGCATGTTTGGTATTCAAAAATTGCTGTCTCTGTCTTTTGCTTTTTCACTTGGTCTAATTTCTCTACTCTTTCTCTCTTTGCTTTTTCAGAAACCCTTTTCTCATTTCCATTCTTGGAGGACACACCGGGGACTGAAAAGCAGATGTGTACGGCATGCAGCAGCAGCACCTGTGATGGGGAAGTTTTCAGAAGCTACTCTAAAGTGATTTTTTGCCTCCTTAGGGCATGGCGTTCTTGAGCTCTTTTTCATACAGCCCACAGGAAATCACAGCGGCAGATGTGGAAATCATTTCACCGCCTGACACTTCATCTTCACAGCACGCTGAACGGGGCGGCACGCAATCACTTACTTTCCCCATGTACAGTCGTGACGTGACCATTTAAACCTTGTGGAAAATTTGGCACTCTCGAGCTGTTTGCTCTGACATTTACAGTTCTGCTGACAACTGAGAATGGTAGTGTTTGTGTCAAGACATGAAGGTCTGTCTGCGAGCTGTTAACGTGCAAATGCTGCAAGGCTGAAATGTGAATTTATTCTATTTATGGTACCTTTAATGAGACGTGGTTGTAGCAATGTGTGAATGTGTTTCACATGATCCTTCAGAAATCATTCTAATATGCATTTTTGCAGCACAAGAAACATTTCTTATTATCAGTTTTTCAAGATTCTTTGATTAACAGAAAGTTCACAAGAAAAGCATTTATTGGAATATTATATTATATATTCATTTTATAGTTCATGCCAAGTTCATGCTTAACACACACAAAAAAATATTTAAATGTAATATTCATAAATATATAAAAATAGAAGATTTTCTATGTGAAGCTGCAGTTTCACATGTGTCTCTGTGTGACTAGGCTGAAGATGTATGAAGATTTGTTGTCACATATGAAGTGTTAAATACATACAATCTGTTTCTCGTTGAGGTTTCCGCTGCTGTAGGTGGTGGCGAGGGTTGAGGAACAGGCCTCGCTGTACCATGGCACATTGCCGTACTGCGTGGTGCTGCTGATGGATAGCGTGTAGATACTGTTGGTGTATCCATCACAGTTGCAGCTGTCCCGCTCTCGCCCTCCATTACCTGATGCCCACACGAAGATGGAGCCCAGCCCACCTCGACCCTAAAACAGATGCATACAATCTCGTCATTCACTCTTTTCAACGTACAGTTGACTACTATTCAAAAGTTTGCCTTTTTTTTTTTTTTGTGTGTTTTCAAAAGAAGTCTATTATCCTTAATAATGCATTACAATGTTGTGTTACTCCCTAAAAAAAGTAACTGATTGTGTTACTTAGTTACTTTTAATGAAAAGTAATGTTACATTACTTTTGCATTAATTTTTCTCACCTGAGCCTGGCTTGCTTGTTTGTTTTTTAATAACAACAACAAAGACATTGGTTAAAGGGTTAGTTCACCCAAAAATGAAAATTCTGTAATTAATTACTCACCCTCATGCCGTTCTACACCCGTAAGACTTTTGTTTATCTTCAGAACACAAATTAAGATATTTTTCATAAAATCCGATGGCTCAGTGAGGCCTCTGTTGCCAGCAAGATAATTAACACTTTCAGTAGCCAGAAAGGTACTAAAAACATATTCAAACAGTTCATGTGACTACAGTGGTTCAACCTTAATGTTATAAAGTGACGAGAATATTTTTTGTGTGCCAAAAAAACAAAATAACAACTTTTCAACAATATCTAATGATGGGCGATTTCAGAACACTGCTTCGAAGCTTTACGAATCTTTTGTTTCGAATCAGCGAAACATGGCTTCGTTACGTCATAAGTGTTTAGAAATTTCAATAGTTCACCTGACTTTGGCAGTTTAAAGGTCCCGTTCTTCATGATCCCATGTTTCAAACTTTAGTTAGTGTGTAATGTTGTTGTTAGAGTATAAATAAAATCTGTAAAATTTTAAAGCTCAAAGTTCAATGCCAAGCGAGATATTTTATTTAACAGAAGTCGCCTACATCGAACGGCCAGTTTGGACTACATCCCTCTACTTCCTTCTTTAATGACGTCACTAAAACAGTTTTTTGACTAACCTCCGCCCACAGGAATACGCAAGAGTTGCGTTTGTAGAGTGTGTTTGTCGCCATGTCGTCAAAACGCTGTTATTTTCATCCCGGAGTCCAATCACCGGGTCTGATTCCGGCTCAAATTGATAGGGTAAAATTAAAGACATGTTTACAATAACAGGAGCGCATGCATCTCCACGTTATGGTAAGAGGCGTGACCTTTCCGGGCAAGGTGCGCTAAGCTGCTGTCGAATCACAACACAGGAACCGCTGGCACAATCAGAACTCGTTACGTATTTCTGAAGGAGGGACTTCATAGAACAAGGAAGTCATCACCCCGTTTTTATGACAGTGGAAACAGCGGTATACAGATAAGTAAATTATATGAAAAATACTGTGTTTTTTTACACGCGAAACATGAACACATGTTATATTGCACACTATAAACACAATCAAAGCTTCAAAAAAACCACGAAAAACGGGACCTTTAATACGCGATACGAATCACTGATTCAAAACAAAAGATTCATAAAGTTTCAAAACAGTGTTTTGAAATTGGCCATCACTTGAAAAGTTGTTATTTTGTTTTTCTTTGCCGCACAAAAAGTAAAGTATTCTCGTCACTTTATAATAATAAGTTTGAACCACTGTAGTCACATGAACTGTTTTAAATATGTTTTTAGTAGCTTTCTGGGCACTGAAAGTATTAATTGTCTTGCTGGCAATAGAGGCCTCACTGAGCCATCGGATTTTATGAAAAATATCTTAATTTGTGTTCTGAAGATAAATAAAGGTCTTACGGGTGTGGAACGAGCAATAAAGTAAATACATTATTGAGTAATAAATTACAGAATTTTCATTTTTGGGGGTGAGATTAAATACATAACGTGTATTTGTGTAATTTAATATATTTAAATTATTACAGGTTTGCATAAAATTCTGATTGCATTTCAGTTTTTATTCATTTTGAGGAATACTGAATGTTTTCGTGCAAGTCAGATGAGTAAATGCATATTCTTATTTAGTCTAGAACTACAATACCCATCATATTCACACAGCACACAACACCTCTGCTCTTTATTTCTCTCAACATGAGGACAGAAGAGCTGTCAGTCAATAAATGTGAAAAAGTAACTTGCATAACTTATTTGAAAAAGTAATTTTTTTTGTAAACTGAAAATGTAATCAGTTACTTTCCTAGTTATTTGAAAAAGTAATCTGATTACATAACTCAAGTTACTTGTAATGCGCTTCCTCCAACATTGCTCACTAAGGCTACATTTATTCAACAGAAAATAAATAATTAATAATGATTTTGTGAAATTACAATTTATGCAAATCTGAATTTTCAGCATCATTACACCAGTCTTCAGTGTCACATGATCCTTCAGAAATCATCTAATATGCTGATTTCTTATTATCAATGTTGAAAACAGTTATGCTGCTTAATATTTTTGTGGAAACCATGATACCTTTTCAGGATTCTTTGAAGAACAAGTTATTTATTTGAAATAGAATGTTTTTGTACAATTATGAATGTCTTTACTGTCACTTTTGATATATTTAATGTATCCTTACCGAATAAAAGTACTCATTTCTTTAAAAAAAATCTTTCTGACCCCACACTTTTGAACAGTAGCATAAATAGAGACAGACACCTGCTGTCTAAATGTATTTCCAGTCTCATCCTACAGTCTGTTCACATAATTGGCACGCAGGAACTAAAAACTGCCAGTTCCAATCTGATTGACTGGCCTTTTGAGACTTGATGCACAGGTTTTTACTGCCTGGACACAAACTGTAGTTTACAAGTTGCTGGGCTGATACAACCATCCTAAAGTAGAATTAACCACAGGATTTGCGAGGTCTGTGGCATCAAATCTTTAAAAAAACAATATAAATGAGCGATTCTTGGCCGGAATAAGCTGCTGATAGTCTTTATGCAAATTAAACGTCTGGCTATGTGAGACAAATGTATTTATGAATCAAACATCTGTGTAGTGTCCATTAATGTCTGTGCACACAGGCCACATCTCTATTACAATAGCCCACAAAAATCCAATTGAACGAGCCAATTATGGCTGTCATGATTAATTTAAAACCAATACTGTGACCTCTGAAATCTGCTGTATTTAATGCTTTAGTAATATTGGCTGGACAGCTGACAAAGCGCCACTTTTCCTTTCCCATATATTAGTCTCCTCTCTCGCTGCAGTCAAGCAAGACGGCTGAATTTGATTAAAGTTTCTGTTCTATCTTCTGCAGTCCATATGGGTAATGTTCACAGCTGACTGACTAGGGATTATTGTGGCAATAAACGGTTTGTTTGTTTGTTTGCGTTGCTGCAATTTGGTTAAAAATATTCAGAGGCACAGTTCTAGGAATGATAAAATTGGGGATAAAGAACTGAAGTGCAGAGAAACAAAAAGTGAGTCACACCACTGGGGCAGATGTTTATATGATGCATAATTTGAGTAAATTGCTAGAGGGAGAAATCAGTTTTAAATCCCACCAAAATTAACAGCAGCCTAACTCATTCTGCACGGCTGTATCAAAGTGCCATTATTCTCACAGACGAGACAAAAGATTACATCTTTTTGCAGCGCTCTGACAAAAGCGTGTCTGAGATTACCAAGGACATGTTCGGGATGAAACAGAAGCGGCGCTCGCGGCGGGCAGCCGTCCTAAAAAGGTCAGATCCTTTGCCTGTCAAACACGACACGCTCTATTCTCACTGCGTCGAATCTCATAATTTCTGCAGAGTGAAGCAAAGGCAGGTGGTTCAGATTTAATTCCAATAAAGATATTTAACTAAATTACTTCGAAGTTAATGCAAGCTTTCTAAATGGCTGTCAGAATGTGTCACATTCATGGGGGTGAAGATGTGCAAATTTCATTGAATTTTCATTGATGCTGCTGTGAAATTCTGTCTAAAGAGAAGACAGATTCTGAGCATATGGTTTTATAAGCCTTGATAGCACAAGGCTTATAAAAGGTAGTGGAATAAATAGAATATTGGAATGAACAAACAAGATCTAGATTTTTACATCTGGATCAATTTCCTCTCTCAATTGTTTTTTTCCCCACTTGTTTTATCATCCCTCGGGTAAAACTGCAAGTCTGATTGCTTAGAAAAGTAATAGTGCACAGTAATAGCCTCTTCTCAATAAGCCGCACGGTTTGAGCCATCATTCCTGTTGGTAGCTCAAATGGTCCGTGATGACTCACCCGCTGAAATTTAGGGGTTTGTTTATTTTCATAACCGCACATATACTACTGTTCAAAAGTTTGGGGTCTGTAAGAGTTTTTTTTTAAATATATATATATATTAATACTTTTATTTAGCAAAGACACATTAAATTGATCAAAAGTGACATTAAAGGCATTTATAATGTTACCCAAAGTTTCTATTTCAAATAAATGCTGTTCTTTTGAACTTTCTATTCATTAAAGGGTTAGTTCACCTAAAAATGAAAATGAACCCATGATTTACTCACCTTCAAGCCATCCTAGGTGTATATGACTATCTTCTTCGGACGAGCACAACAGGAGATATATTTGAAAATATCCTGGCTCTTCCAAGCTTTATAATGGTACTGAATAGGGGGCAAGATTTTGAAGCCCAAAAAGTACATTCATCCATTATAAAAATAATCCATACGGCTTCAGGGGGTTAAAGGCCTTCTGAAGAGAAGTGATGGGATTTTGTAAGACAAATATCCATATTTAAAACTTTATTAAGTATAATAACTAGCTTCTAACAGATGGCCGTATGCATCTTTTTGCAGCGGAATTGTAACTCTTGACCCGACGCATGATGTAATGATGAACATGGAAGCGCAGAGGATAGAGCAAAACAAAACCCGGTCACAACTTAGAAGTTTAAAATGATAAATTTTAAAGAGAAATTTTGGAGGAATTCGATATAAGAGAAGAGGAGCTTGAGTTTGTTGCACAGCCGTATTTGTTTGAAGCGTGAGAGGTGTCTAAGCTTATGATAAGCGTATGGTCGTCTGCCGGAAGCTAGTTATTTTAGTTTATAAAGTTTAAAATATGGATATTTTTCTTCTCTTCAGAAGGCCTTTATTAACCCCCTGGAGCCGTATGGTTTATTTTTTATGATGGATGGATGCATTTTTTTGGGCTTCAAAATCTTGCCCCCTATTCAGTACCATTATAAAGCTTTGCAGAGCCAGGATATTTTTAAATATATCTCCGATTGTGTTCATCTGAAAGAAGATAGTCATATACACCTAGGATGGCTTGAGGGTGAGTAAATCATGGGTTAATTTTCATTTTTGGGTGAACTATCCTTTAATGAATCCTGAAAAAATTTATCACAATTTCCACCAAATTATTAAACAGCACACTTTCAACATTGAAAATGAGAAATGTTTCTTGAGCATTTTAGAATGATTTCACAGGAATAAATTACAAACCCGATTCCAAAAAAGTTGGGACACTGTACAAATTGTGAATAAAAACAGAATGCAATGATGTGGAAGTTTCAAATTTCAATATTTTATTCAGAATATACCATAGATGACATATCAAATGTTTAAACTGAGAAAATGTATCATTTTAAGGGAAAAATAAGTTATTTAAATTTCATGGCATCAACACATCTCAAAAAAGTTGGGACATGGCCATGTTTTCCACTGTGTGGCATCCCCTCTTCTTTTTATAACAGTCTGCAAACGTCTGGGGACTGAGGAGACAAGTTGCTCAAGTTTAGGAATATGAATGTTGTCCCATTCTTGTCTAATACAGGCTTCTAGTTGCTCAACTGTCTTAGGTCTTCTTTGTCGCATCTTCCTCTTTATGATGTGGCAAATGTTTTCTATGGGTGAAAGATCTGGACTGCAGGCTGGTCATTTCAGTACCCGGATCCTCCTCCTACGCAGCCATGATGTTGTAATTGATGCAGTATGTGGTCTGGCATTGTCATGTTGGAAAATGCAAGGTCTTCCCTGAAAGAGACGACGACTGGATGGGAGCATATGTTGTTCTAGAACTTGGATATACCTTTCAGCATTGATGGTGCCTTTCCAGATGTGTAAGCTGTAGATGATGATAACTTCAAACTCTTTGCAATTTTTCTCTGAGAAACTCCTTTCTGATATTGCTCCACTATTTTTTGCCACAGCATTGGGGAAATTGGTGATCCTCTGCCCATCTTGACTTCTGAGAGACACTGCCACTCTGAGAGGCTCTTTTTATACCCAATCATGTTGCCAATTGACCTAATAAGTTGCAAATTGGTCCTCCAGCTGTTCCTTATATGTACATTTAACTTTTCTGGCCTTTTATTGCTACCTGTCCCAACTTTTTTGGAATGTGTAGCTCTCATGAAATCCAAAATGAGCCAATATTTGGCATGACATTTCAAAATGTCTCACTTTCAACATTTGATATGCTATTTATATTTTATTGTGAATACAATATAAGTTTATGAGATTTGTAAATTATTGCATTCCTTTTTTATTCACAATTTGTACAGTGTCACAACTTTTTTGGAATCGGGTTTGTACATTCTACAATATAATAAAATAGAAAACAGTTTTTTGAAATTGTAATAGTATTTCACAATCCTATTTTACTGTATTTTTAATCAAATAAATGCAACCTTGGTGAGCATAAGAGATTTCTTTCAAAAACATTTAAAAACTTAAAAGGTCCACAAACTGTAGTGTATCAGCAACATTAACAGTAATGTTTGCCTTATAAAACACTACAAACCAGTAGAAAAAGGGAAAAAGACTGTAAAAAGAATGAGTGAAAGGAAGAAGACAGCCTAATTTTCAAATAATGGATAAAAACAAACTGATTTTTATATTCACAGTGCGACGTTGTGTATGCTGAAACTCCATCAAGGTATAAACTCACAAGGGATACGGGTATGTGTGGCACTCAAGAAAGAATTAACATATCAAAAAGAAAACAGAAAACAAATGCTCATCTCCTGCCAAGATCACAGAATTCTCCTTAAATATAGTATTGTCTATAATCCTGTGTTTGTGCTTCTACAATCCTTCTCAAATCTTTTTCTGTAACGGGTTTAAACAGGCGATGACATCTTCTACAGCTCACCCCGTCCAGCCCAGTTCCTCTGCCGGAGGTGCTGATCGAAGCCGACGGCAGCTGTGACACATTTAGCTGATCTAAAATCTGCTCGGATGACCTGACGTGAGCATTCACGCTGACACTGACTTGAGGCGACACTGTGACTGGAAGACATTCATTTTCAATAAAATCTGGCGATTTCTAGTGACACGAGTAATTTGTAGGTGTGTCTAGTGACTCGACAAAGTTGAGAAAAGTTTTAATTTATGCAAAGGAGCATCAATGTGTTTCCTGTGAGATAGTTGAGAGGACTTGTTTCTGCCTACATGCACGGATATAAAAAAATAGATGCCTGTCAGAAATTGCCAGCATTTATAATGTATTCTGCATTTGATATACAAATGCTTTTTTAGCAGGAAGGGAAGAAATTATTATAAAAATAAAATGAAATCTTTCTGTTATTGGCAATACATCTCATTTGTAATCAGATTTCAAAAGCTATGGCCAGTTATGCAATCAACTAACACTGATATGGCTTCCAGCAGCAGAAACGCCAACTATCAACCAACAGTGCTGTGACCTGGTGACCTCCAGTAAAATTTCTTCCAGTCTATACTGACCTCAGTCACTCCCTGCAAGAAAGCTTCTTTGGCCAGTTTGGCAGGGCCATCCACTGTCTTCCCATCATCCTCTGGGCCCCAGCTGGCGCTGTAAATGTGTATGTGCTGCGAGTTCAAGCTCAGAGACTGAGCCTCCACAACATCTGTTACCTCTCCGTCCAACATCCGCACACCTGCATGCAGAACAGTGACGGAAAGAAAAAGCGTTAATGTAGAAACCAGAGAGACAGGAAAAATGGGTTTTGTAAAAATGCACTGTCTGCAAACGTGAAGGATATTCAGAAAAGAAAATGAAAAGTTGCACAGGTTTCCAGTACAAATTTTTCTATTGGCACTGAAAGTGAACATGCTGTATGAAGACAAAACCACAGCCGAACAGAACATATTTGATGTTAAAAATAAAATTATATGGAGAAGAATTTGGACTTGACTGAGGTTATTAAACTTTCTGACATCACCCACATTCCACTGAAATTTTTTTGATGGATTCTCCTGTAACAAATTAAAGGTGCCCTGAATTTACCTTGGCATAGTTGAATAGCAAGAGTTCAGTACATGGAAATGACATACAGTGAGTCTCAAACACCATTGTTTCCTCCTTCTTGTATAAATCTCATTTGTTTAAAAGACTTCCGAAGAACAGGCGAATCTCAACATAACACCGACTGTTACATAACAGTCGGGATCATTAATATGTATGACCCCAATATTTGCATATGCCAGTCCATGTTCACGGCATTACACAAGCCAGTATTAACGTCTGGAGCATAGCCTCAAACTCATTCAGAATCAAATGTAAACATCCAAATAAATACAATACTCACATAATCCGATGTATGCATGCAGCATGCATGACAAACACTTTGTAAAGATCCATTTTGAGGGTTATATTAGCTGTGTGAACTTTGTTTATGCTGTTCAAGGCAAGCTCGAGCTCCGTGGGCGGAGAGCACGAGAATTTAAAGGGGCCGCAGCATAAAATCAGCGCATTTCTAATTATGCCTCAAAATAGGCAGTTAAAAAAATGAATTAAAAAAAATCTATGGGGTATTTTGAGCTGAAACTTCACAGACACATTCAGGGGACACCTTAGACTTATATTACATCTTCTAAAAAAACGTTCGATGGCACCTTTAATATATTTCTGTCCAAATACCACTTCTATCACAAAGCAGACACCAAATATGAAAGCTTGAGATTCAGACCTTTCCAATGATGGGCCCTATTTTACCGCAAGTGCACTTAGGGCATTTCCGAATCCACTTTTGCTAGTTTAAGGATGGAAAAAATGGTCGGCGCGGCCGGCGCATGGTCTAAAAGGGTTGTCCGTATACTCTTAATGAGTAATGGGTGTGTTTTTTTTGCATAACGTGCAAAACACCAATCAGAGTCTCATTTCCCACTCCCTTTAAAAGCCAGTTGTGCTCGCGCCATGGCGGATTCGCTATTTAGATGGTGGAATTTGCAAGCGGAAAAACTGTGGGAACTCTACGGGAAAAGCTGGATTTCACCAAAGCATTTTTGTTTTTATGCACAAAATAATAAATAATCTTTTACATGGTAATCCTTTTATTTTTAATATATGGCATGTTTGTGTGCTGCTGAGCATCCCTGTGTGTGTAATAAGCAGAGAGTATGTGTGTTGTGCACATGCATATAGGCATATATTACTAATGCGCTCTTAAATAACAAAACAAATATAATATACTTCTTTTTTTCCCCCTCCATTGCAGAAACACCAAATGCCAGGTATGTGATGTTCACATACATCTTTGAACAGGATTTATTTCCAGGTATAACTGTGTAGTCAAAAATGTGTTTTTGACTTTCATTTATATAGTTAACTATAATTTAAATAAACTTCAATCAAAAAATGATATATGTCTTTTGTCATTGCATTCTTTCTTAGTTCACTCAGTCACATTCCTGACTGAATGGCTCATTATGCGGCTCATTCTGGGGAGGGTCTTAATATCCTCAGGTGTGAATCACAGCATTATTCATGAACATTCACACCTCTCCGGCATACGGGCTCCCTAAACAAAAAGGTGTCTTAGAAATTTAAAATCAATACACTGTTTTTTTTGTGTCCGACTCTAGACTATTATATAATCAATATAACTGCAAAATGTTAAATATCAAACTGAACAATTTTTTTTTTTTGTCACAAAAAACTATATGCAAATGTTATTTTCTAAAGTCTGGCTTTTTTTAGTCCAAGATTAATTGCTTGTTGCAGTGCTGTGTCCAGCTAGAACATAATGTAAGATGGGAGAGAGCATCTAATTAATAAGAATGATTCTGTGGCCATTTATTTGATTAATAATAATCCTAGCAACAGGATTTAGACACTTGACGCACCCCCCCCCCCCCCAACACACACACGCGACCCAGCGGCCAATTAGAGATCAGCAACATCTGCTCTCTTTATACACACACACGCACACACACACACACACACACACAGGCAGAATTATCCTCTTATTACAAAGGTACACACACAAAAACACAGCAATTACATGCAGGCTCAGGCAATTCCCTCTGTCATAATCACCCTCATCTGGATGGAAAAATATTTTCCTACAAAGACTATTAAAATAAGAGAATTTGTGTGTGCCTGCAGCGGTGTCTGACCCTGAATGCGCTCAATGTGACCAGAATAGCCAAGATATTTCTGAGATATTCACCTTAATAGATGTGTTTTATAATTGAAAGATAAAGCGTTTTAGATTAGTCCGGAGAAGCATGACGACAGATGCACAAAGGGCAGGAAATGAGAGAGTGCTTGGATAGTTTTAACGCACAACCTCTTTAATTGAACCTATTACCATATGCAAATGTATAACCACCAATCATTCGGATTCTTTACTCACCTCCAATTTTGGCATTGTACGCCACACCCACTCCACAGACACCATTGTTTGCTGCGGCCGCCACCTCCCCGGCACAACGTGTCCCGTGTCTAGAGAGACAAAGAGAGAGTTTGCACTAGTGAACAGTGTGGCATTGGCAGGTCTCACATCCAGTTCACATTCAGTTCAACTCAATTCAAATTCAGTCCACGTTTGTACAGACAAATTCTTGGGGCGCTGTCATCGCAACAGAAAGGCAGCTCTCAGTGCACCCAAATACAGATGCATTATCTTTATCCTTTAATTAAAATCTAATTATGTCCTTGCAGGCAACAACAATAAATAAATAAATGGCTGATTATAGTTGTCACTTCGTTCCTACAGTACTGCAGAGAAATCTCAGCGGCTCTGTGTTATGGTGGGGATGAACTTCACTGTCTAAAGAAATAGCAGCTGGCTTTAGGTTTTGTATGTGCACTGCAAAAGCTTTTCTCTCCATTCATCTGCGTCCTATTGGAGCTCATTGTTTCCCTGAGACAAAGCGGAGAAGAGGAGGATAGGGACCCCAGAGTTGGACTGGAAAGCCCATGAGACTGCAGATGTTGTTAAAATGGTGGCCTCGGTTTACCAGAGCCTTCATTACATCTGCCATTTTACACAAAAACAGAGACAAAAAGACTATTAGGCACACAAGAACACAACATACAACACAACAGAAAAACGACACAAAAGAATACGCTTCATACTCTTGGCTTCTAAGCTCAAACAACAAAAACTAAGAATAGCACAATGTGAAAAATGATAATAGCTAATCCACTCCCTGCAGTATCATGACAGAATTGCAGCTATTATTTTGTAGTTGTACTTGTAAGTCAGCCATGATGCTTTGCCTCTGTAGGCAAATGAGAAATATTTAAGCAGTATAAACAATTTAAAACGTATTCTTTTAAAGATTACATTATTATTATCATCTTTATTTTTTGTTTCTTTCATTTTTGTTGTTGTTTTTTCTTATTTAATAATATTTTTGTGTGTGTGTGTGTGTGCATTGGAAGCTACTACAATGTTTTGTGTAGGAGTTGGCTAGTTATAGCCACTCCCACTCACAGCTGTTTTGATGATCCACTGATTGCTAATAACTTAGGCTACGTTCACACTGCAGGTAAATGTGGCCCAAATCTGATTTTTTTTGCCCACATGTGACTCATTTCTGTTTTCCCCATGACATGAGTAAACAGTACAAACCACATGGAATCTGATCTTTTCAATTCCCATTCGTGCCACTTTCATATGTGGTACTAAATCCGATACAGGTCAGGGGCCGTATTCACAAAACATCTTAAGGCTAAAAGTAGATCCTAACTTGCCGATTTAGGAGAAACTCTTAAAAATAATGGGCGTGTCAGTCCTAATTTTAGGAGTCCTGCTCTAAGAGTATTTCACAAAGCATTTTAGCACTAAAAGTAGCTCCTTAATCTGTGAAACGTTAGGAGTAGTCAAGAGGACTCCTAAGTCACTGAGAGCAAATCACAAACAGTCCTAATCCACCCAAAGACACTGTACACAATTGAGGCAATAGCGATAGAGCCTTAGTTGCTGAACTTTTTCTTCATAAATTCAATACATTTTTATTTATAGATTTGAATCTACGATGAGACGCAAAAAAAAAAAACTTTAACAAATAAATAAATTTTGTCTGATTACCTGTGGCAATGATTTTCATGAGTCCACACTTACAAATGATTGAATAGAGTAAAAAAAATATATATATAATAAGCATATTTGGTGTGCTGTCCAAGGGGATCGGGGGCTCCGAGCTTGGAATTTAGCCCAAACCCAAAGTTATCTCCGTATCCCCAGCCGAGAGTGAAGAGTGGGGAGGTGGAGGGATGCAGAAAACTGTCAAAGTAACTAGGCGAATCGGCTTTCGTCTGTGTATATATTCCTCTTCTCGAGCTGATTAGAAAAACTGTTTGAATGTGTTTCTCCCAAACTTTGTTTATAAAACATAATTTGTTGCTTGAATTCTGCAATCTCTCGAGATGCAGACATCCAAGAGGTGGACAATTAACTGTATATACTAGTTTAATTAGTGACACTTAGCCTATTTTAACCCTCTGGAGTCTGAGGCTGATTTGGGGCTTGGAGAAGTTTTGACATGCCCTGACATTTGTGCTTTTTTCAGTTGTTCATAAACATATAAATGACAAAAGTGTCATTACACTGTATTCAGCACAAACTAGGCTACCATAATATGTGAGGAACATGTATGTACATGTTTGTGTTTTTGAAGGAATAATGTTTATGCATGGTTATTGAAAAAACAAAAAACTTAAGTCACTGAAATAAGGCCAAAAAAAGTATATTAAATCTGTGTTCACAAGACTTCTGGGTACTGGAGGTTGTAGACTAGAGTTTTTGCTTCAGAATGATGTAAAAATTATGCTGCCTACTCCTTCATATAAAACAATATATTGATTTAGTTTTTGTAAGACACTTTTTGTCAAGAAACACAGTATGCGTGGAGGCATGAATCATCATGAATAATGGGTCATTTGCACCTTAGAAGACAAAAGAATAGCATAATAATGACCTGAAATGACTTGCATATTAATGAAAAAAACCCTCTGTAATAATGTCTCAGCTCATCATAAACAGCAATACTGTGAAAAATTATTAAAATTTAAAATAATGGTATTCTATTATATTCTTTAAAATATAATGTATTTCTGTGATGCAAAGTGTCTGAACAATTATGTTACCTCTATGGCATTTCATATAGGCTTTTAGCTTAAAAGCATGCACATTTGGAGAAATATTGATGGATTCTTATATATTTATGTCAATTTTCTATACTGAGGAGTAATATTTATTCAATATTTATTGTCATCACTATGAGTGCTGGATACTGTGTTTTCAATTCATACTTGCAGCCGGAGGGCACTCTGTACAGCTTTAGGCCACAAATTAATATAAAGAAGAAAAGGAACCAGGAACTAACGGCATGTCTTCTAGAGATCGCTAACCATGGCTTTAACATCCAAATAAACACTTTTCAAGACAATAAATACACGATTGAGACAATGCATACAAGTATTGCCTCTGAATAGCGCTGGCTCTGTGGGCGTGGCCGCATTAGCGGATAATGAGCTGAATCACAGACTTCTGACATGGCTCTCTTTTCATACAGATTACATAAACACAGAATGTTTGTTTTCGATTTGACTTGCACAATTTAAAACCTGACATTTCAACGTTTCTTTAGACATAAGTGTCATTTTTTTTGTCATTAGTATTCATAAGTTACAGTTCATTTTCTAAGAACCATCAGATTGGACTTCGTTCAGAGGGAGACGAGAGATCACGCATCATGTTAGTTTTCTTTATTTTACAAAAAGCACAACATTGTGTTTTTACTCTGAGTGTACACAAATAAAAGAAGACATTCTATAGTTTCAATTGATATATTACTTATGTCTCTATGACAAGAAATGACAGAGTATTTGAAGTCTGTTTTGCTGCAATGTGAAAAAAAATCCTGCAAAACGCGCCGGCGCGTTTTTAGACCTCAGGGAGTTAAAACCTTTATGGCAACATTTTATTTTGACTATGGCAACATTTCTATTAAAAAAATATTTATTTGAATAGGGCAACATTTGTATTTTAAAACCTTTATTTTAATGTGGAAACATGACACAATATTTCTATAATTAAATCGCTGACTCCTCCCCCATCAGCCAATCACTGTGTGTTTACTCCATAGCAACAAGTTCAATCCCACCCTTACTCTTAGCTTAAGACATTGAACCATTAAGTCAAATCAAAGGTTTACATTAAAATACAATCTGTCTCTTTGTACTCATTACAAGTCATGACACAAGGAGCAGGTGCAAAAAATGGGTTATTTCTTTCGATGTATAAAGCTCAGTTGGGCAACAATAGCTTCTAATTAAGGCTCTGGACGTATTGTATTTGATCAAATCAATAATTACTGAGGAGGGAGGTGTACATGGGTGGGGAAAACAGGGGCTCTTGACAGGCCATTATGCAGGTCGTTAAGATCCGATTCTGATTACAGAGCAAGTACACGACGTGAAAACACTCTCAGCCCTCCACAAAACCTGCTGTGTACATGTAATTCAAAACTGAATTTATTCTCCAGGGCATGTGGAATTACAGTATATACCTTCAGGGTGAAGTCCTTTATCATATAGAGGAGAAAACGTGTATCATTCGGATACATCCATCTCTCTCAAACTGTAAATGTGATCAAAACTATTTTATGCTAACAAGCTTATTAGTTAGCTAACCTGCCTAGCAGACAGTTCACTTTTTTTCCTCTTTCCTCACAATTAATAACGTCCAGACACATTTGTGCATGCTCATATGAAGGGCAATGACACTGAACTGAGGTTGTAAAGCCTTCGATTCCAATAAAACATCATTTTCCACCTTTTGTCTTGCGCAAGGTGACAGTTATCATGATGAATGGTTGATAGCAGGGAACACCTCATGAATAAACAATACAGTTTTTATATCAGCTCGTTTTGGAGGTTGTTTGCAGCTATAATGTATTGCATAAGGGAACTGCCTACAGTAAAAAGAGATTTTATGCACATCTTTTATATGAAGATGTTACTCCATTTTGAGGATGGCTCAGGATGGCCAACTAGTCAGGTAGAAGCAAGGTAAACTTCTGTGCTAACTTTAACTGTTAAGGTGCGCTTACTTTAGTGTAATTCTGACGAAATTTCATGAGCAAAAAGGTCCATTGTCTATTGTTAACAGTGCAGCAATGTATGAAACACAGTTCACACAGAAGTCACTTTCAAACCAAGCAACTTTCAACGTGATGAATTCACATGACCAACTGAACCAAATGAAAATATGCATTGGGAAATCATTCGTTACACTTAATTTTATAGTCCACTTTAGACATTTTATTACCTGTAAGTAACCCTCATTAATTTGCAACCATGTCAAATAACTCAGAGTATTAGTAGATTGTTAGGTTAGGGTTACAGTTAGTAAAATAAATTGACATGTTCTTGCAAAGTTACTTGTAGTTAGCACTGAATAGTCTGTTGGGGGACCATCAAAATAAAGTGTTAGCAGATATTAAGAAGAAAGTCAGCTAATACTCTAATGACTGGTAGTTGACATGTAGTTGCAAAGTTACTTGTAGTTATTATTGAATGGTCAGTTGGAGGACCATTAAAATAATGTTAGCAGATATTAAGCAAACAGTCTACTAATACACTAATGACTGGTATTTGACATGTAGTTGCAAAGTTACTTGTAGTTAGCACTGAATGGTCTGTTGGGGGACCATCAAAATAAAGTGTTAGCAGATATTAAGAAGAAAGTCTGCTAATACTCTAATGACTGGTAGTTGACATGTAGTTGCAAAGTTACTTGTAGTTAGTATTGAATGGTCTGTTGATGGACCATCAGAATAAAGTGCTAGCAGATATTAAGCAGACATGTAGTTGCAAAGTTTCTATAGTTAGTAGAATGTCTAAAATTGACAAGTGAAATTAAGTGTTACCAAATCTTTTGCCCTCACACAAAATTCAATTTTGTATGAATTTGTATTGTACAGTGTAGTGTTGTTTTTGGCGGCCTGTTTTAATTTTAGTTTTAGTCTAGTCTTTGTGTCAAGTTGCCATTTTAGTTTTTATTAGTTTTAGTCACGTTCATACTGTTTTTAGTCTAGTCAAGTTTCAGTCGACTAAAAGTCTGAGCATTTTAGTCTTATTTTAGTCAGAATTATCCATGACTATTTTCGTCTAGTTTTAGTCGACGAAAACTGATGACATTTTAGTCTAATTTTAGTCAATGAAAATTGTATTTTAGTCTCTTTTTAGTAATGCAATTCTATTTATCCCAATCAATATAGCATAGTATCTAGTAGTATAGACGAAACTAAAATTATCATTTAGCCAAACCTATTTTAAACAAGGTTATCTTATTATATTTTTTCATACATTATATAGATAATACCTTATAATGCCTTGAGATGTCTCTTAACCCTTTAAGACCTGAAGGCTTTTTTAGAGTTTTTTTTTTTTTTTTTTCTCTGAGCGACAAACACAAAAGTAAAGACTCATAACTCAAAAACTGTAGCAAAGAGAGTCAAAACGGTAGGTATCATTTGATAGAACACTTTTTATTGTTTTAGAAAATATAAATTAGTTTTTTTTTTTTACATTTTCATGCTGAAAAACTGCTGATAAAAGACAATATATTATATATATTTCATTTCATATATATATTTCATTACATGTGAGCTGCATCTTTTTCAAATTTTGTGGTGATAAAGTGTTATTCATTTTTTCGCAGCTAGATGGCGCCCACGGGCAGTAAACTCTGGTTTAGAGGCACTTCTCAGCACTCGTTAGGAGTTTTTCGAAATTGTTAGATGCATTAAAAAACGAGTTTCTAAGTTTTAAGATGATACCTATTTTGTGTTATTCCACGTTGGAAAACGAACATGGATGGGTCCGGGAACATTGGATACACACTGCATCCCAGAAAGATGAGAGACATATTTTTAGCCAAGTATGTTAAATCATTCCATGATCAACGCAATATATTATGTTGATTTCTCTATGTCAGAGGAAATGACGTCGCCTGCGTCTGCGCAGTGCGACCTGATGCAGCCCCTGAAGTGAGACACAGGAAACAAAAAAATACTTCAAAATAATAATAATAATGCGACTAAACGAGACAAAATAACGCTAAACATTTCGTCTCGTCTCATTTTGGTTAATGAAAATGAAGAGACATTTTAGCATAGTTTTTATTTTGTAAACCACATTTAGTCTCGTTTTTATTCGTCAACAATATTGCATTATACATTTAATTATAGTCATCGTCACATGACCAGCATTTACGTTGCGTCTTGTCTCGTTTTCGTCACGTGATAAAGGTTCGTTGACGACGATATTTAGTCATAATTTTCGTTGACGAAAGCAACACTAGTACAGTGACCATAAAGGGACATTGAGATGGAAAAATATGGGATGGTAGAAAATTTTATATATCAATGCTTTTAATTTCTTTCACAAATGTTTTACATTCCTCTAAGAAACTTGGTGCTTGCTCACAAAAGCTTTGCGAGGGAAAGCAAAGTTTCTAAGAGGAATGTAAAACATCTACCATCACATATTTTTTCATCACCATGTCCTTTTAGTACTATTGAAAATTATTTGCTGAACAATGTTAAATGTGACTGCAGCTTTAGACTGCAGGCTAAACGCAACTTCTTTAAAGCATTGCTTTGTTAACATTTCATTCAAATGGCACAGGACTTCCTTGAGATTGACTGGAAGTGATTCAAAGTGAGTGGCTTTATAATCTTATGAGGATGTGTAATGTTAAACATGTTCCTCGAAATGCTCCTTGTAAGAGGTCCGATACTGTGATACCACTTCAATTTGCATATTCCCATCCACAACTTTCAAAGACACCCACATGCAGTCAGAAAGACAGATCAGTGGCCGTGTCCTGAACTCAAGGGCTTAATGGGTATCATTATGAAGTCGTGGCACAGCCAAGGATAAGGGCAGTTCTTTTACAAAGTGAAGTTACAGGACCATAACACAACCTTTCAAATCCAAACACAAACAGTCCTTCCTGACAAAAACGGAAAAAGTCTTTCCTTCTAAATCCAGGAAACACATCAAGGTCATTTCGCTGGCAGCCATTCAGGCATAAAAGCAATCAAACTATCATTTACTCCTGAGCATGGACAGCACAGCCTGAACCTGTCAATTCGTAAAAAGTTAGTGTTCGTTCTTTAAAAGAATGTATGGAATGTAAACCTGGGGCACCAGCATTCATTTATTCACAACAATAATGGATAGTGACTCAGTCCTGGGCATAGCCGAGTCCACGTAATGTTATACAATCAGATTTTATTCGCACCTCGTGACCAGATCAAATCTACGGCTTTATAAATCCGAAACCTCATTCCGGATGATTAGAGCTCACTACCACAGAGAAAGCTTTTTCCACAGAGATGCTGTTCAGCTAATTTACCTTTCACAGCTCAGTGAGGTGCAAAAACACTGATTCAGATAACTGTGGTCTCAGTATTTTTAAAGTGCCATGAGTCACAATAAAGCTGACGAGCTTAAAACAGCTAAAAATGATGTGTAGTTGGGGAAAAGAACACTAACATGTGATTGATGCAATAACAAGTATCATTGTCTTCCTTTTCATAAATGAGGGTTGAACTATAAACTTATAAAAAGACAGAGGTGGCAAAATCGGCTACACATCAACGTCATTAAGACCTCAAGTACGCAAAACATGCACATAGTGCATTTATAATTAATGTTGTTTATAATGAATTTCACTATAATTTATATACGGTTTATATAATGTGTGTTTTATACTTTATTTTTCATTCCTGTTCTATTCCAAATATATTAGATTTAAAGGATTTGCAGTGGAGTGGCTTTCTTTCTTTTGAAAAACACCTCAGTGTCCATACATTGAGAGTCAATGGGGTTCAGTGAAACATTTTTCAAAATATCTTCTTTTGTGTACTGCAGAAAAAGTCTTACAAGTTTGGAATGACATGAAGGTTGAATAAATGATGTCATAATTTTCT
Organism: Megalobrama amblycephala; assembly: GCF_018812025.1. Classification (NCBI taxonomy): domain Eukaryota; kingdom Metazoa; phylum Chordata; class Actinopteri; order Cypriniformes; family Xenocyprididae; genus Megalobrama; species Megalobrama amblycephala. Next base: position 23,903,907 of record NC_063058.1, read on the forward strand.
TTTCTGGGTGAACCATCCCTTTAAAAGGCAAAAAATGATGTGGATACAACTGCTTACCTCTAAGAAGAAAAAACAACATGGTCGACTGGATCACTTTCTTTTCTACCGCCCTCCCTGTCCCAGCTCTATTTAGGTGCAAAATTACCAACAATCTTTCTCAAACTTCCCTGCGGAGACTGCAACGATCTGTCTAAGGCCCACCAGGGAGAGCCAGAGAAGAGAGTGAAAATGAACTTGAATGGAAGATGAGTTTTTTTTCTTTCTTTTTTCTTTCCCTGCCACCAGCAATCCCACCACACCGAAACCAAGACCGGAGACATGCTCTTATTCTTTCTGTCTCCTTGTTTTTTAGCTCTCTATCGGCTTGTTTTATGTTCCTTTCAATTTCCTGATTCATGCATTTACAATTCCCCTGCTCAGAGGCATAGGGTGCCCTTGAAAACTTGTGATGATTCTGTGTACAGTATGCTGTTTGGTAGACTGATGGAATCCATCCATGTGTCGTAGAGTAGAGCATCTCTATTCCTCTCTTCAATAGGTCTGGATTAGGAAGCACTCTAAAAAGGATTAGTGCGTTTTCCAGCCAGCTAAACTCAGCCCTCGGGCAGGGTTTCGGAAACCCACATGCCCTGAATGAGAAAGGAATATGCAGAAAGAGGAGGAGGTAGAGAGTCAGCAAGTAATAGAGAGATGGAATCTCAGTTAATGGCATGAGAAATGAGAGGGTGACGGAAGTGGCGGCGAAACCTTCACCAAGTCTTTGACTCGACAACAGAAGCACATTCCAGAACTCAGAAGCACCGTCTCTAGCCTGAAGTCCCTGTCATGGTTAGTCTCTAGCTTCAATTGCCTGGCTGGCGCAGAGCAGCGGATGCTAGGGCAGATTTCCAGCATCTCTGATGAGATTCCAGAGGCCCAACAGCGCTGGAAAGGCAGGCTGACAGGTCTGGGTCACGTGAGGCAAAGGGTTGAGTGGAGAGGCAGAGGATTCGTGCCTAACAGTGTTATTTAAACCTCTGGCTTACAGCCACCTCACACAATCCATCCATCACAGACGTTATTAGAATTAAAGAAATAGAAAGGAAGGAAGGACTTTTAAGGTCTTGCTTATTGATTCATTAAAGCCAACAAAACCTGGATATTGATGTACAAAAAAGTCTCCAAGTTGATTTGCGCCCAATTGCAAAAGATCAGTAACTTAAACTTAAAAAGCTCACTTCAGAAATAAAATTTCCTGATAATTTACTCACCCCAATGTCATCCAAGATGTCCATGTCTTTCTTTCTTTAGTCAAAAAGAAATTAAGGTTTTTAAGGAAAACATTACAGGATTTTTCTCCATGTAGTGGACTTCAGTGCAGAGATGTTCACGAGTCTTTTATCTGGAGTCCGAGTCAAGTCTGAAGTCTTTAAGCTGGAGTCCGAGTCAAGTCTGAAGTCTTTATCACTGGAGTCTGAGTCAAATCTGGAGTCTTTTGTCACGAGTCCGAGTCGAGTCTCAAGTCATTAAAAAAAAAAAAAAAAATTCTCATAATCAAATCCTATTTTTTATCCTAGTTGTATTATATAGACAAAATAATGATCTTTCTGTAATCTGTTTCATTTGAAATTAAGGTCTTATGATGTAAGGAATAATGTACATCCAGTTTGTTACTTTATAATCCATTACAATGTACAAAACAGTCATCCTGGCAACACAAGTAGTCATTTTCAATACAGTCGCTAAACGGACACAAGATGGCGCCAGTGAGTCACTACAGTTTGTTATACAGCTTCGTTGTTATTGACGACAGTCATTATCAGAAAATATTAAACTTCGGAATGTTTAAGAATGTCAATTGAAAACTCTACACATGCTGATTGTGATACATTAAAATATGAGCTTTAAGTAATAAATGAATTAACATCTCTTTCTATCTCTCTTATGGACACACATTAAGAAAGAGAAAAGCTGCATATAATATGAAAAGATTGATAAAACGTAGTGCTAGGTTTAAAGTTTTTTTTTTTGTTCATATTTTAACAGGCTGGCAATTAAAAAGAGCCATGCAGTTTCATCACAGTATAATAGCTAGCTGTATGAGTTAACGTGACTAACCTTTGTGGATGTGATGTCTCAAAAAAATTTATGATGTCCAGTGTCTTTAATTGTTTTCCCACATTCTGTGCGTCTAGGTGATCTGACGTGATAATAACCCAAACGAAATAACATATGGCACGGTGGTTCCTGTCATGTTGCATGGGACTCTTATTATGACATTTCTGAGTTTATGCGCACGGACATACGTAATCAAAGTGTATGACAAGAGTCCAATCTACCACGACACGTAAGGAAATATATGTGACGCAGATATTATAAAACCATTTAAACACAACACAAATTCTTTATTATATCAGTAGTTAAGGGTAAAAGACTTGAGTCGTTTTTAAAATTTTCCAAGTCTTTTGTGCCGAGTCGAGTCAAGTCTGAAGTCATTTCAGGTTGAGTCCGAGTCCGAGTCTGAAGTCTGTTAAAATGCGACTTGAGTGCCCATCTCTGCTTCAGTGGGGTACAACAGTCCAAATTGCAGTTTCAATGCAGCTTCAAATGCAGCTACATGATCCCAGCCGAGGAATAAGGGTCTTGTCTAGTGAAACAACCGTTTTCTATAAAAAAAAAATTTGATTAGATACTTTTTAATCACAAATGCTCATCTTGCACTGCTCTGCGATGCGACACGCATTACATACTCACGTTAGAAAGGTCACGCTTGACATAGGCGCAAGTACTGCGGTAGGGCGAAAAACTCCATCTCATTTTCTCCTCCAACTTCAAAATCATCCAAAATCGTTGTTTTACCTTTTTTTGGTAAAGGCCATTTGGCTTAGTCTTTGCACATACAATTTGCAGACATTGGATCTGTACTTTCACCTACATCATGCATGACCTTTCCAACGGGATTACATAATCGCAGAGCAGTGCAAGACGAGCATTTGTGGTTAAAAAGAATACACATTTTTATTTGTTTTAGAAAATGACAGATCGTTTCGCTAGATAAGACCTTTATTCCTCGTCTGGGATCGTGTAGAGCGCTTTGAAGCTGCACTGAAACTGCAATTTGGACCTTCAACCCATTGGTAGCTGCTGAAGTCCACTCTATGAAGAATAATCCTGGAATGTTTTCCTCAAAAACCTTAATTTCTTTTCGACTGAAGAAAGAAAGACACGAACATCTTGGATGACATGGGGGGGAGAGTAAATTGTCAGGAAATTTTAATTCAAAGGTGTGAACCTTTAAGAAAACAAATAAACAGTTAAGATATGCATATGCTCACCTGTGCAAAAGTCTGTGCCGCAATGCTAAGGTGCTCTGGATTGTTGCCAAGGCATTACTATAAGGTTTCTAGGGTGTTCTTCACCAATGTTACATTTCTACACTTTTTATATAAAAATAAATAAATAAATAAAATCAATTATTTTAAATGCTACAACTAAATCACATTATTATAAATGTATAGTATGAACAAAGGATATTCACTTAGAGATTAAATTAGTGCCATTATGTTATTAAAAAATAAGGTTAAAGAAAAAAAGATCAAAAGAAAGGTATTCTAAATATAAAAATGGGGGAAATGAGCATGCATAATTAAAATTACAAAATTAAATGGGGAAAAATCATTTATTTTCAATAATTGGTTCAAGCAGCAAAAAAATGTTTTTATTTTCTTACTCATCCAACAACAGCAAGCATCTCACTTATTAGAACTACAGCACAAAGAGGGAAACATTGAGAGAGACCATTAATGTCCTTCCAGCTCTCAATCTATGCCAAGCCATTTCTGCTACTTCTACTTGAATTTGAATAAGCACTTTACTGTCCAATCATCATTGTCAGAGAGTTCAATCCAAGTGAACTAGATCCACTGAACATTAGAGTAAAAGCCTTACATCCTGTAAATGTGGAGTACTGGTGAAAAGGGTTATGGGGGTCCTGATTAAAGCAGGTGTATACAATTGTGGCTACTAATACAAAGACGTACGCCATCCTCCTCCGCCCTCTTTAGTAGCTGGATGAATATCTAACATTAGCATGATGCTGCTAAAATAGTGCAGAGCGTTCAGCTCAGTTGCACTGCCTGTGTGGAGTTGGTTCAAAGAAATTTAAGCAGCATTTTGTGGATGTCAGACATTTATACATAGGAACAAAGAGAATGTGAAAGACGTATAAAAGAAATGAAGTCAAAAAACATCTTAGGATGCCCTTCAATACAGGAAACCGTCTCCCTAAGTCTCTGTGTTTGCTTCCATCTCTCTCTCAGTAGATACACATTCAAATAGTCTCTTGGTGCCACGTTCTGAGAACGAATCACAGAACGGCAGCTGTCTTTGGATCAGCGTATCATTTTGAGCACCTGGCGATATCCCTTAGGAAAGAACAGGAGATGTATTTAATATGAGATCTCAATTGTTTCTCCCAGATAGAAATGGAGAGCAGATGGAGACACATCTTCTGCTTTTTCAGATTATTCTCTTGAGAAAAAGAGTCTAAAATGTGTCTCTGCTAAACTTTCAGAAGAAATCAGCAAAACATTGATGGTGAGCTGGTTAACAAAGCAAGGTTAAGTTAATTGGTTAAGACTTGTTGGGGACGCCAGCACCTCATGTTTGGAATCAGTATCTAAAATAAAGCCTTTTAGTAGAGATTCAATCCACATATATTTTAAAGCTCTACATGTTCTATGTTTTGTTTGTTTATAATTTAATTATGGCTATCAAAGTAAGACTAATTAAATAATCTTAAATCGACTGACAGCCATAATTCTTATTTATTTTGAGGAATTTTAGGACAGTCATCAAGGATGAACAAAATCATCATGAGAATTTTGAGCTATAAAGAGTCCAATTTCATCCAAGTTTGATAAGGACAAAAAATGTGTTCAGTTCGTTTATAAAGTGAGACTGCAGAGAAAAATACAGTGGCAGAGTGAAAGCATTTTTCTGAAATAAATAAATATATAAAACAAGCGGTCTAAAAGCTGTACTACCCCTCAATCTTCCTGACAAAACAATGAAAAGCCTCTGCTTCTAAAAGCACTGGTAGCCATCTGTGCATAAAAGCCATGAAGCCAACAATTACTCTTCAGTTTGGACACCGAAGCCTGTGTCAATACATAGGCTATATAGAAAAACGTTTTCAAAAAAATGCATGAATGCTAACCTGGCAACATTGGCACCGTCTCCAGTTTAATCGCAGTGAAAACGCTTGACAACTCTGCTGTACGCTTCGCTCAATAGCCGAGGCTCCAATTCATCTCAAGATCAGATTTTACAGGGGATTCAGAGAAAAAAAAAACAAGTCGCCTTTCATAAGAGAAGCCTGTTTCTCAGTTGCTCTTTACAAAATATAAATTTTGATGAGAATCCATAAATGCCTTTCATCTGTAAGGAATAAATGCCTCTGATGTACTCTGCCTTTTAAGAGACCGCCTCAACGTTTCTGGCTATTGACACAGTCATGCATTTTGCTTCTCATTTCATGGACTCGAACAGATGCAGTTGAGGATAATGATCTTGACAGTCAAGGAGCTCGAGATGTGCTGCACTTCCTGTGCGCCGGGTTGCCGAGGTGTGGGGATGGATTCCCCCATTTCTATCCACTGATTGATCATGATATGCGTGTGCACCTGGACACGAAAGGGTTATGAATGCTTGTTAAAACTCCACTGTTTCCACAGAGCGGCTGTCACACTTTAAATAGCATTCGGCGGTATTAGCAGGAGTGAAGACAGTAACTTCAGCGTGTTAGTAGCTGAGTGAGACGCCCCGACACAACTATGGCAGTGTTAACAGATTCGTTAAAGAAGATTTGCTTCTGCAACTTTGCAAGCTGCACTGTTCTGAGGAGATACCAAATTTGGAGTCTTTCCTCTCCATCCTTCTGCAGCGAGATTCTGAACAGAATAGGAAAAAAACAAGAGAAAGTAACAGGAAGAAGGAGCTCTGGCAGGAAGCCCAGAGTGCAAGAGATTTGAAGCAAATCCCCCTGACAGCAGAGTGATGGGCTGCTGGGAGATGGGCTTCAGGCTGGAGGGATGAAGAAACGGTGTGGGGGTTAAAGGGGCGGAATGGATCTTCCCTCCATTACGGCTGATCAAGTGACTCTTGAGTCTATCAGTAAGAAAGAATAAACATCCCAATGTCTTCAGTGAGCTAAATTAAATCTTATGGAGCGAGAGGAAGACGAGATGGAATCAGATAGATTGTCGATTATGCATCTCTAAATAGTGCTCTTCAAACATAATGATGGAAAAAAATGGAAAGTGCCATGGAGAGTGAAAGACGTGGTCACTGGTACCCCCTTTCCACCAGCAAGAACCGGGTGCTAGTTCAGAGCTAGTGCTAGTGCCAGTTCGGAGTTGGTTCAACTGACAAGCCTTCTAAGAACCGGTTTGCCTTTCCACGGGCTAGAGAGCCAGCACAGAGCCAGGTCTTACGTCACTGTATACGTCTCATATTTCACAGCAAAGCTAGCGCCAAACACAAATACACCAGGCTCGTTTGAGATGCATCGGCTTCTCGCAAAGCGATCGGCGCATGACATCAAAGCTCCGCGAGAACGATCCAAAAGCACAAGGAGTCGTATGTTCTACAAACGCTCCCGCGGACCCGCGGCACCCGCCAAATTGGTCCGCGCTGCTCCGATGCATCTCGAACAAGCCTTCTATAAACAATCGCGGATGTTTCACTACTGTTGATGCTCATGGCTTTGCGAACCTACATCGGCATCCAAACACGGCTCGCCGTAATTTGTATATAGATGGAGATTACAGTTGAGCTGCTATTAGCTCGATTAGCTGCTATTTCAAAAATGGCGGTCACAAGTTTCTTGTTGGTCACGGTAACCCCGCCCCCAGCCCCTGACGCAAGCGGTTCTTACTTCTAGCCCAGCAATGTTTTGGTGCTACTTACGAACCACTTTTTCTGGTTCGGAGCTGGTGCTTTGTGTGTCGAAAGACAAAGAACTGATTTGAAACTAGGCTCTGGCTCCGAACCAGCACTCATACTGCCTTGGTGGAAAAGGGGTATGGTTGGTTAATTTCAACGGTGCTGCATTAGGCCACTGATTGCCATTACATGATGGACAGAGGTGCAAAAAAAGAAAAACAGACAAAAAGCACAAGTCTGAGGAAGTGCTCCCTATGGAGAAACTGACGGCATATTGTGCAGTTATGAGATTTCCTCTATAATGCATTTTTCATGAGTATTTAACAGCCGTTGGTGCACGTCTCTGAACGGCAGGTGGATTAAACCCACCGAACGACGTGGTTCCAAACCACTTTATGTCCCTAACAAAACACTAAGTGCTGCAGTTACTAGTGGTACATCACAGCTTGAATCAGTGCACCAAAGAGAAGAGAAGCAGATGCAACACCTAGCGAGTAGATCAAACGCACCAAAAATGCAATCTAGGTAGGTGGCTCGCTAGGTTTTCAAGCACAGTTAGCAGTATGCATGTTTACACAACGACAGATTCTGGCTCTCTTACCTGAAAGAACCTTTAAAACACTCACAACCTAAGAGCTTCTGCAATATGGCAACCCGACAGATCTGGCAACCCCGCTGTGGACGCACTGATTGGAACGGCAAAGAAAGAGTCAGGGGAGAAAGAGAGAGATCCTTACCTGTTGTCATTCAGCTGTGTGTATCTGGGCTGAGGGTCTGGATCTCTGTCATTCACATCATAACTGGCGTAAGGATCCTTAAAATAAAACAGCATAAAGCGAAAGGATCAAATTGCAACACTCAACCTTCAGTTGTCACTGAGAATACATTGGATTTTTTCTTGCATTGCTGAGATGCACACCTACATAGACCGCATTTTTAGGCACTGTAGACATATTTGGATATTCACACTAGGGATATGCAGAACTACATATTTTAATAATTAATTAGTTGGTATAATTAGGCAAATGTAAGGTTATGTCTCCCGCACCGATATGTTTCTCATGGAGCTAACTGCCTGCTCATTTGAATTCAACTAGTAGAGGTGGCTAAGGTGAAATGGCGCAAACCCCTGAGACACCTGAGGCAAGAAAGATATGAGCAGAGAGTATTATGGGACAGAATGTACAATAAGGCTGAACAGAAATATTCGGTAACATCTCCAAATACCTCATGAAGTCTAATTTCTATGCAAAACTAGGTATTACGCAAAGTTTTCATAATCCTGAGTTATTACTAAAACTACATTTCTACTGTGCAAAGTACTTTAACAGGAAATTATGAGTTTCTGAATCAGAACATTAAGAATTCAGTGAACCAGAAATGTTCAAAATTACATATTATCAAAACCGGCTAGTAAGTGGGCCATCTGAATGACTCATCAGTGTTAATATAGCCCTTTATAATTAGGCTGATTTAGGGTCATGTCCACCACACACAGATCAGATGTGTTTCTTATGGGTCGCTCATTTAAGATGTGTGATTTAATTTATTATGAATTTACAGATGCTTTTTTTCAGAGTTTACCACAAAAACATGTCAACAACATGCTATAAATATCTCCAAAAAGATGAATCTCTTAATTCATCCCCTTTATCGCACCACTTCTTAAAAAAAAAAAAAAGATGACAAGATCATCAGTGCATGCTAGAGAAAATGAAATCTCTACAATACTATTCATCTTAACCTTAAGCCTGATATATGAAATGGAATTTTAAATGAATTTTAAACATTAGACTTTTATGATAATTGATTAATCACAACAAAAAATAGATTTTTCCATTGCATTTACAATTACATTTCAATTCATTTTAGAGATCGATCGATATGGGTTTTTCTATAACCAATGCCGATGCCGATATTTAGAGGTCAGGGTCAGCCGATGGCCGATATGTGCTGGCCGATTTTTAGGGCTAATATCTTGAAGTTTTCCCCTTCATTTGCATGCTAAAAAGTCACACTAATAATAAGTGGATGCACAACATTTCTAAACTTAACATCATTTATTGAACACTGACTTGAACCATCTCTCGAATCTTAATTTTGTGCACCGCACTGGTTTTAAATAAAATATTTATCCAAAGTTAACAAACAAATCAATAAATAATATAAAAAAATCTGTCAATCATTTACATAAAAGTTTTAGAGCATTTATCAAGCAGAATTTTTCAAGTTTGTTGGAACAAAAATGTAAACTTAAATATACATTTAAATAAAATAAATACAACTTTATAAATAAAAATCAATTATCATGCCTTGTATTTATTTAAACAAAAATACAGTAAAAAACAGTAATATTGAGAAATATTATAACAATTTAAAATAACAGTTTTCGATTGTATATCGATTGAAATATATGTTTGTGAAAAAAGATGGCTCACGTAATTTCTCGCTAGATCAGGGTGATCTTTCTCGATGCCGTCATCTAGAATGGTCACGACCACTCCTCTTCCTGTGAAGCCCTGAGCCCAGGCCTCCTTAACATTCAGGTCTCCATGACTGGGATTGTACTGCAAGGAAAAATACTGTTAACCATTAGCAAGATTTTACATGCAAGCTCACTGGAGGTGGGCAAAACAAGAAATTATTTCTCAGTTCTTTTATTTCCCCTCTGCAAAGGCAAATGTTGGACTTTGTAAAGCTCCTGTGTGCAGCACAGAGGAGCATGAGCCCTCCAAGCCATTCTGGGAGAAGGGCGAGTTAACCGAGTCTTACACAATTTGACCGAGACCTCCCAGTAGGGGAAAGCCCATCTGCAGGACTTTATGCACACACGCTGATATTTTACCCTTGCCATTGAGAAAGGCCCAGCCGCAGGAGCTAATGTAAATGAAAGATGACTGCTGACACAGTCACACACTTTTCCCTCCCAGATGGCAGCCTGTCGGCAGGACAATCCCAACAAGGTGCAGAAACTCATTCCTTTTAACCCAACAGCTTTTTCCCCAGTGAAGCTTTACGTTCAATGCCATCTGTTAAAATGCCACAGCTGAATATTTCCTTCAACGTGGAAGGACGAACATAAAACATAAATGTGGAAATTTGGTGCAGAAACACAATGAAGTACTTCAATTGGCATGTCTTCAGATAAGTGCCCCCTTCGCAACCTTCTCTCCCCAATAAAAAAACACAAAAATAAGCAGACAGAATAAAATTGCTCTTCATTCTGTGTTGCTTCTTCAGAGTAAACAACTTAAAAAGCATTCATTCCATTGTCAGCAACGATACAATCTCCATTTTAGAGTAAAAAAATCACAAAGCGCTAGCTTTTCGGGTAATGTTTGACAGTAACATGTACAGATGTGGTTTAAAAGAGGTTGCGAAGGAGCTGAAACTTTAACAGATTAGTATGCTAATGGGGAACGGCAGCTCTCGCGTTTGTTTTGTCATCCGTGGCCTAGGATGCTCTTTGGTCATTCGGTTCGCACATTAATATGTTTTAGACTACGCCTTGTGCTCTGAATACAGAACAGAGCTTTAAAAGCAGCTATGCAAACAAACATTTGAAGACACACAGATGTGAGCGGGCATTCATACATACACCCACACAGAGTAATTATTTTGTGTAAGATTTGTATATACTCAGTGAGTCAGACTCATTCGGAATCTGTCATCACTTAATGAAAAAGATTTAAAAGATTCTGCAAAGGTTAATATGATGTTGTCTCTTCTCTGTCAGTGAACGTGACCATCAATACATTAGCTCACTTCCCTTTTGGTGACTGCCTGTGTGTGTGTGTGTGTGTTTGTGTGTGCGGAGGTCAAAGGACTAACCTGAATAACAAATATTTATATATTCATGGCTTATTTATGCCACCATTCGATTTGACATGAAATTTGCAACTCATTTCACATCTGATGTATTTTAGAGTCAAACAAAATATCCTGCAGGAAATATTGTAGAGCAGGACTTGTGTTATCCACTGTAATTCGACAGGATATAAAACATTGCGCTTTTTATACTACTGAATTTTATCCAATTAAAAATTTTTAGCTAATTACTTTTAAAAAAAAATAAAGGGTTATTCTGAACTCCCTTAAATAAAAAATTGAAATGTATGTTTATCTGACATTATTCTGTATATATCTACTAGGGGCAGTGTTGGGGAAAGTTACTTTTAAAAGTAATGCATTACTATATTGTAGGGCTGTCAAAATAACGCGTTAATTTCGATGAATTAATCTGAGAAAAAATAACGCGTTAAAAAAAATAATGCAGATTAATCCACTCCGTATTGACCTTTGAACCTTGAGCCGTTCTAGTCACCATTCGACTGTAAAATGAAGGAGGGAGACGACTGCTGCGCTGACGGACAGATCGAGCAGGGCTCCTCCCTCATGCACGCGAGAAAGTAAGCACCGTCTTTGCACTCTCTCTACCTCACACATAATATCTAAATCAACTGACACAATGCTAAAAGTTCGTAAGACCGAATCCATGTTTCACGAGGCGCATTCGGAGAATGACAGGCGCCCTGCACGTGCAGCTGACATAAACCACACTTTCAGTAAACAAAAAGAAAATCCTATCCAGTGGTAAAGTGTTTTCCGTGTTGACAAATCTTTTGCGATGTCCTAATAACAGTCGCGATACGCACGCAACGCGTCAACGTCCGCTAATGTCCAATTCGCGACCTAATGACTCATTTGAACAGATTCATTTTAATGAATCATGACAACAACTGATCTGTCCACACGGTCTATAATGAATCATTTACTCGAACAACTCTGAAATGAGAACATAAGTGTGCTTACCCCATTTAGCAAGAGTGGTTAGTGAAATTAGCCTTAATAATCCACAATATTTTCAGGTTATTTAAATGACAATGTGTAGTAAATTAGGCCTACCTATAAAATCAGTTAGTTTAGACTGGAGTGAGGTGATACCAGAACAAAGCAAGTTGTTGTTAGCTAGGTGCATTCAATTGTATATGGTAGAAAATTATATTATTAGTTAATATAAAATGCTACTTTTTAATACTTTTCAGGTTTAGCAAAAAAGCATCTTCTCTTACAAAGCTATAAAATCACTTTTTTTTTTTTTTTTTTTTTTTTTTTTTTCGCAAAGAGGGCAAGAAACAATTACAGTGAGAGTGACTGGTACTTTATTATCAGTATCGGGCTCGCAGATCACGTGGGTAGGGCACTTTTAACTGTTTGTGTGGATGACCATGTCTGTCACCACCGAAGACCATTTTTGACCCAGGAAAAACCCTGCATTGATTAATTTGAATTGAAATATTTAATACTTTCACAGCAAAAATTATGTATGCGATTAATTTAGATTAATTAATCAAAGAGTATGTAATTAATTAGATTAAAATTTTTAATCGATTGACAGCCCTAATATATTGCGTTACTCCATAAAAAAGTAACTAATTACCCTACTTAGTTACTTTTTATGAAAAGTAATGTGTCACATTACTTTTGCATTACTTTTTCTCACCTGGGCTTGCTTGTTTAATTTAATATATTTAATTATTACAGGTTTGCATAAAATTCTGAGATTTCACTGTTTTTATTCATTTTGAGGAATACTGAATGTTTTTGAATGTTTAAATCCATGTTCACGTTTAGTCTAGAACTACAATAACCATCATGTTCACACAGCGCACACAACACCTCTAGGACAGGAGAGCTGTCAGTCAATAAATATGAAAACTTGTATTACTTATTTTAAAAAGTAACTTAGATATTTTGTTGTAAATTGAAAAAGTAATGCGTTAAGTTACAAGTTACTTGGAAAAAGTAATCTGATTACATAACTCAAGTTACTTGTAATGCGTTACCTCCAACACTGACTAGGGGTGTAACGGTACATATTTGTCCTGAACCGTACAGTACATACATCATGGTTCGGTGCATACAGTCAGACGAGTCAGTCACAGGCGATCCACACTCCAATCCAGAAGGATTAGCCTTACCACTTTTAACCAGCATTAACCACCAATAATTGCTTTGATACAGTACAACTTACTGAAACGTATCATATCTAGTGTAATCACTCAGTGTTTCAACCGCGGAAAGACGTCAATTGTAAACAATGTCACGTTGCATTACATTTACCTAAGAAATGCCATTCAGTGTTAGTTCGCTAGAGAAATTAACTCTTTCGCTAAATATATGCACTATATAGCCTATATATTATCGAATATATACTGTACTGAACTGTCATTTTTGTGTAACGTTACACCCCTAATATATAGCATTCACGAACGCAGCACCAGTTCCATTTTTTCCATAAGTTAAATAGGGAAGGCGTAGGACATACAGCGTAAGCTTTTTGAAGAATATGAAAGTGCGGTTTTGGCGGAAGCACTTGGGAGGCGATCATTTGTTTATATAAAGCATATACATTTACATTTTTTTCAAAAATGACCAATCATTCTGCTAGATAAGACCCTTATTCCTTGTCTGGTATCGATTAAAGCCCTTTGAAGCTGCACTGAAACTGTAATTTTGACCGTTTCGAGGCCACTGAAGTCCACTATAAGGAGAATAATCCTGGAATGTTTTCATCAAAAACCTTAATTTCTTTTCGACTGAAGAAAGAAAGACATGAACATCTTGGATGACATGGGGGTGAGTAAATTATCAGGAAAATTTTATTTGAAAGTGAACTAATCCTTTAAGTGTTATCTGACATAATTAAGATTAATTTTTTCTGACACAGTTTAACTCTGAGATTTTGTCATATTTTATTACCATTTTTTTAAACTATAGTGAATAAATTGTATTAATGAATGAAATGTTCAAGGTGTCTGAATAAATGTTGGTTTTTAAAAATATCACTTATTAAAATATATATTTTTTTTATTTGTGCTTCGCAAAGGAAAACAAAAATCATTCAGGTTTGAAGGACATGAGGGTTAGTAAATGATGACAAAATGTTCAGTTTTGTATGAACTATCCACATAAATTTTCTCTATTTTTTCATAAGACATCTTCATATTCTCTGAATGTATTCTTTGTGTTCATCACACTTGCTTTATGTGGTTAGAAGACTGTTTTCAAATTCTACTTAAATGCACAGTCATTCAGTTCACTTCCATGTAGCTACTGAGACTAAAAAACAGAGACAAGGCGAAAGGGTCCAATTTTCCAGTCCTCTTATGAACTCCTCAGCCTTGGTCAGGTCAAAAAAGCTGTTCCAGAGGCTGAGAAGGTTTTTGTACATTGTGATGAAAAATTCTGAAAAAACATTTCTCTCCTGAGAATAACATGCATTGATGTTTCTTTTACAATACGAACAGAGATATTTATTAACTAAGAAAAAAAGGTCTTGATGTTATGTCGTCCTGAGACTATAAGCACACAGAATGTTTATACATTTCAAAACAGACATGGGGGATTTAGAGCGGGAAAGAATCAGAGAGAATGTGAAAGCAAATCAAGGGCAGATGCCTTTCTACTGTAGAAGCACTTTAGACACAACTGCATTCAAAAGCTCAATGTACAACCACAAAATAAATATATACACTTTTCACATACCAGGTACCACTGCTGAGGGAATTTTGGATCTGTGGGTTCAATATGAATATCTCTCTTGCATCTTCGCTTGGAAATCTGCTGCTCTGCCCAAATCACCTGAAAATAACACACACACACACATAGATTAGAGGCAGTATTTCAAGTATTACACACCTACATTCTTATCGCACTCTTCTCTATTTTCACCTTTAACTAAGGATGTATATCCCTTCTGCACGGCTTGTCCTCACTCTAAAAATAACCACTTTCCACCACACTCTCCCCTGCTGTTCTTTTCAATCTGCTGTATTTTATAGCATTTCATTTAGCTCTGTGTGCACATTTGTACATATTCTTTTATGTGGTTGTGTGTCCCCACCCAAATAACTAAATAAATAAGATCTTTTTGATTTATCGTTTCTATCTCCTAAACAGCAATCTAGAGTTTAATCTGCAATTACGAAAATTAGTTCTCAATATTTTCTCCTAAAAAAATATTTCTCTTCTAGTGTTTCATAAGAGATCTCAACAACGCCTCACATTTTGCTCAGATTTGCAAAGATGCCAAATCTGCAATGAAAAGTGACCACGCAGTTATATGAACTTAAATATTTCTCATTCGGTTCTTCGTATATCAAGTGATATGAGCAATACTATCCACTTTGTCCACTTACTGTATGTTGACGACTTACTCATTTGTTGCTCTAAGAGAATTTTAGTTGAAACATCACTTAGAATTGTATGAAGTTTACTGAGCTATAAAAGAGCAACCTCTGAGCAATAAAAAATGTCCTCTGAGCAGTTTTGGTAGAGGAGATGGACATGACAGAGCGCACAGACATTAGCATTCGTACTAGCAGCGGAGTATGAAATCTAATCAGGGCCCAGAGACTTATGGACATATGAAGTGCACTCTCTGCAAAACAATGAGCAATGTTTTAAATGAGCTTAAAGGTTCACAGGCCCTCTGCCTCATATACAGGATTCATTTTTCTCTTTACAAGGGCACGACCAGAGAGCCCAAAGATTAAATTGACTAACTCTTGCCTCTTTCTCGTTCTTAAGTCTATTCTATCAACTTCTCAGAGGAAAATCCCCCAGATAAGTTAGAAGAAGCTTCCTTCTTGGAAACTACACCTGAACACCACTGTGGCTTTTTACCACACAGCATTGTTTACATAATTACATGTGTTCTTAGAGGTTGTAATTTACTGTCTTTTTTATTTCAGTGTCTGGGGGAAGAAAACAAACCATCTCTTGGTTAATGGATAGGTGGGTTGGCAGTGATATGAGGATTTCTTGAAATATAACATCTGAACAATGTCTTGAGGTGTGGTAACCATAGTATAAGCAGAATATCTGACTCCGGTGCATTTAGATTATATTTAGATTATTATATTAGTTTAGATTATTAGAAAATAATGCACACTTGAGGTGGTAATGTGGCCATCCAATGATGAACAGATTGAATTTAGGCTTTTATTCACATATAAACATTCATCAACGCACAACGGAAGCTCAAGCATGTTTGCTTGACTGTAAGAACCAATGAGGTTAATTCTCGTGTTACGTCCTGATTTTGCCGAGTTAGATGCGTTCCTGGGTCAACATATTTTGTTGATCCTGGAACAACATTCCAGTCTGAAAATTTAGTCTTAACCCTATTCCTACCCCCAGTGGTGTAATGTAACAAAGTAATAATACTTCGTTACAGTACTTAAGTATTTTTGGGAGAATCTGTACTTTACTTGAGTCTTTATATTTCTGTCAACTTTTACTTTTACTCCACTACATTTCCTAAATAAAATGTATACTTTTACTCCGATACATTTTCCCAAAGCATTTTCGTTACTTACTACAAAATAAAGTCGGAAGAACATAGACTGAAAACAAGTGCTCGCACAACCGCGGTTGATTTCATTTTCCGGGTTGCGTCCGTTGCTGGAGGCTGAGAAGAGTGAACTGTCATTATACAGTACAAGAGCGACCTCTAGAGGTGAAATAAAAACGATCACTGATGCCTCCTATAGTTTGTTTTGACATGTGACGTGAGGCTGCGCACTGCGCACTGTAGAGCGGGACGCTTCAAAAACGGATTTAAAACGAACAACAAAACGGTATGTTATACAGTGTACACTACAGTACATGTTTTCATATCATTATAAAGTAATTAGTTAGATGCTGCATTAGTGGAGAACAGTAGTATGTTTGCCGTCGAGGCTGAGAGGATGTTAACATTAGTACCTCAAGCAGTTAAAACAATGTGACAAAAATACCAACTGTTTAATGTCATGATTGTTACCATTCATTTGCATTAGTTTATATCCATTTGTTCGCTGTTATGCATTCGTTATCCAGTGAAGTTGCATATTTAAACTGTATCCTCATTATGCAGCGACAGAAACATTTATCAGAAATGTATTCGATTTGTTCTTTTTATTGGCACTGTAACACATATTTTGATTAGATCATCATCAAGTTTTCTAAAATAGAGGCAAATAATGTGTGAAAGTATACATATAATAGACCCATGCTATGCCTTTGTGTGTAAAGATGGCAATTTTTAAGCATGACTGTTATGAAATGGTAACACTTTACAATAAGAGTCCATTTATAATTTAAAGGTTAATAAAAGTATTGTTCATTGTTCATTGTTAAAGTTGTCTCTTACATTAGTTATAGTGCGAATTAACATGAACGAATAATAATTAATATATTAGTATTTTTTATTTTTTTAAAATTACAATAAACATTTAGCCATTTTTTAATTCAAAGAAACAAAATGTAAGAAAGAGTTAAAACTGAACATAATCATGCTGCTCAAACTGTGCATAGAACAATTTTTAATTTTCAATTTTTTGCTCCTTTTGTATTTTACATTTACTTGTACTTTTACTTTCAATACTTAAGTACGTTTAATATAAAAAACATATATACTTTTCGTACTTAAGTACAAAAAATATCACATACTTTAAAACTTTTACTCAAGTAACATTCAAAACAGTGACTTTAACTTCTACCAAAGTCATTTTCTGGTAAGATATCTTTACTTTTACTCAAGTATGGTTTTCGAGTACTTTATACACCACTGCCTACCCCTAAACCTAACCCTACCCATAAGTTATCCCAAAAATCAGAGGGAAATAATAGATGAATAACACTGATGTAGAAGCACCAATTCATGATTTTAAGCCTAAACTTGACATAATCTGTAAACTTGTCCCTCAAATCTGACTGGTTGATTTGAATGTTGTTCCAGGATCAACAAAAATGTTGACCCAGGAACATGTTGAACTCAGCAAAATCAGGCTATGCGTTATGCAGCACGTTTGAGCTTCTGGAGGAGGTTTGTTCTCACGCGTGAAGCAGGTTCATTTGAGCTTTGTTCATGTTCACTGATCAATGTTTATGTGAATAAATGCCTAAATTAAATCTGATCTATTTTCGAATCTCTTCCGAAAATTTGGACTAAACCACTCGAATTCATATGGATTAGTTTTACGATCTCTTTAAGAACTTTCTGAAGCTACAAAGTGGTAGTCGTGTAGCTGTCTATGGAGAGACAGAAAGCTCTCAGATTTAATAAAAAATATCTTAATTTGTGTTCTGAAGATGAACGAAAGTCTTACAGGTTTGGAACGATATGAGGGTTAGTAATTAATGACATGTGACATGTGCTTCAAACAAAACCAAAGGATCATCTTCTAAAAACTGCTGTGTATGTGCGCTGAGATTAAACCTTCCAGTCTAATAATACAAATAATTTTATTATTATATACTTTTGAGTAGCAAGCATTCACAGCTGCGTTCTGCTGAAAGACAAGGGAGATTCACACAATCCACACACACACACACACACACTCAAAATCCTTTGACTGAGTTGTCCTTTACGCCCTTGTTTTGCAGTAATGCCAGCACTGGGCTAAATTTATCATGAAAACAGAAAATGTGGAGCAAGGCCAGGTCAGATTTGGAGGAAGAATGCATTTCCTGTTCCCTTCACGTCTTGCTGCCCTTCATTCAGCAGCTAACTTCTGAGAACTCCAATTTGACTTTTTGCAAGAGAATGAAATTCCGGTTAGCGAGGGAGTAGACGTTCACGTACCTGCATTCAATTTCGTATAAATTCCCGTTGCTGGAGGGAATGTGCTTACAAGCGGCAGCCTTCAGAAATGTGCTTTATTAGCATAAAACCATGCTGACCTCGGAATGCAGAGCAGGCGATGCATGTGTGTGCGTTGTACGTGTGAGGCTTGTGCCAAGATGAACCCTGGCAACAAGAACGCCTGACCCACCGCAACAGAAACGGGCCAAGAGCGGAACCCTGATGCTGTTAGCCTTGCATAAATAGAGGCTAGCACACAAGGGAGCAGTAATCCAGCTTGTATCTTCCCCTCTCTTGTTTTCTGCTGTCATGGATCAGTGTTAGGAGTCATCCGGTGTCTTTCGCTGGCATCTGGTGGGCAGGTGGGGTCTGGGAGGGCATCAGTATTAGCCATGTAGTTGGATCTCGGGAGTGTGCACAGAGTTTTAACTAGCGGCTGAAGCTTCAGAGAGTGAAGATAAGAGGCTGATCAGCAGGAGATCTATGGAAGCCTGCAGCCAGCGGCCCAAATATGCAGTCGCTTGGGACGCTTGTGCTGCTCTCAGATAACTTATCGGCACAGCCAGAGTCCTGCACTTCAGTACTACCACACACACACACACCACCTCATACACACCAATAATCACAGCCAGTCAATCATCTGAGACTCTGGCTCAACTGCTTTGTCATGGCATGCTAATGACTCCTCCTCTCCTCTCCTCTCCTCTCCTCTCCTCTCCTCTCCTCTCCTCTCCTCTCCTCTCCTCTCCTCTCCTCTCCTCTCCTCTCCTCTATCTCCTCTTTTCCTCCTCCTCTCCCCCCCTTTCAATCTCCTCTCGTCTGACCTCCTCTCCTCTCAGCTTCTCATTTTTTCTTCTTGT
Source organism: Megalobrama amblycephala (assembly GCF_018812025.1). Lineage (NCBI taxonomy): Eukaryota > Metazoa > Chordata > Actinopteri > Cypriniformes > Xenocyprididae > Megalobrama > Megalobrama amblycephala. The sequence goes on from NC_063058.1 coordinate 23,923,323, forward strand.
CTCCATCTCATTTCATATTTTCCTGTTTTGTCTGTTCCTCTCCTCTCTTGTCCCATTTCAGCATGTCTCCTCCCATCTTGTCTCCTATATTTTCATATCCCCCTTTCATCTCTTTTCCTCCACTTCTCTTCACATCTCCTGTCATTTCATCTCCAACCTTCTTGTCTTGCCTCATCTACTCCTCTCTCCTCTTCTCTAGTTTCCTTTTCCCCCCTCATCTCTTCTGGTCTCATTTTGTCTCTCCATTCATGTTGTCTGGTCTTGTCCTATCTCCTCCTCTTTCATCTCCTTTCTTCTCTTTTTCTCGTCTCCTCCCTCTTGTATTCTATCTTTTCATATCCTCTCCATTTATCTCTTCTCTTTTCCTCCATCTCTCTTCACATTTCTTCTCCAACCTGCTTACCTTGTCTCAACTATTCCTCTGTACCCTTCTCTCATCTCTTAATGTCGTCTTTGTTTTTGTCTCCTCTTTTGTTTCTCCAGCCTTTTCCCATCTCCTTTTAACTTGTTTTTTCTCTCCCTCTTCTCATCCTGTCTCATGTCCCCCTTCCTTCTCATTTTCTCTTTTCACGTCCATTTCTTTATCTCATTTCGTCCTGTTTCGTCTGCAGTCCCCCTCTCTCATCTTTTCTCCTCTTATTCCCTTTCATCACATCTCCTCCTGTCTTGTCTCCTAACTTTTCATATCTTCCTTTCATCTCTTCTCTTTTCCTCCAACTCCCTTCACATATCCTCTTCTTTCATTTAATCTCCAACCCAGTGTTGGGCAAGCTACTTGGAAAATGTAGTGAGCTAAGCTACCAGTTACTCAACAGTAAATGAAGCTTCACTACACTGAAGCTATACCCCCCTGAGAAATGGTACTGTTGATGTAGCTTAGCTTGCTACATCTAAGCTACTTTTAAAATGTTCATTTTTATGTTGAACACGTTTTATTACAAGTCAATGCTATCTCAGTGCTCAATAAAACTGTCAGTCAAACAGATCAGCGTCAGTGTAATTGTTTAGTTCAATTGTTTATTGTGTTCCTTATCAATTTGGCAACAAGAACAAACAATCAAAATACATGTAATCCATGTAATAACGTACGCACAAGTATGTGTACGTGCCTGTTTGCATGGGCATGCTTAATATAGGCCTTTGCAGAACAAAATGCAAGTTAATGTCAAACTCAACTCAGCTCAAACTACAGTAGCAAAACAATTAAGAGCTCCAAACAAACAAGTTTGGATGCAGTGGATGCAGTCCTTGAATGATGAAGTTAAGGTTCAACTTGTCAATCGCTCTTAGGTTACAGTGGGGTTACCTCCTCTGAAATACTTTGCTACATTATCTTGTATGAGAGGAACAGTGTATTCCTCCTCATTCCCTGGTGTGCTCCTCTTCTTGGTGTGCACATGCATTTCTATTCGCCTTATTCACCTCGAACGTTCTAAGGAGCTTGAGGGGTACACCTACCACTTCCGGGAATTCTCGCGTTGCGATTTAATGGCGCGGCACTGCTGTGTTCCCCAGTGTTCGTCACACAGGAAAAAATTCAACAGTGGACAAACCTTTCACCATTTTCCAGAGGATAAGGGACTACGTTGAGAGTGGATAAAAAATATCAGAAGGCATCCTGGTCACTGGCATAAAGTTGGTTTGATGGGCAAGACATTTGATATTCGCAAATTTAAGGACTGTTAAGTTACATCTGACATTGGTATGCACGATTCAATAACATTTGAAGGGAAGAATTAACAGCTATAAAACCAGCTGTAAAGTGTTCATCTACATGTCAGCTATGATGCACACCTTTTATATTGTTAATATTTATTAAAATAAACTACAAATCATGTGTAAATATGGCTATTTTTCACTACTGTATATACGCTCATGCATAAATATGCCATAATTTAATGCTCAATAACATTTGAAGGGAAGAATTAACAGCCATAAAAACAACTGTAAAGTGTTAATCTACATGTCAGCAATGATGCACACCTTTTATATTTTTAATATTTATTAAAATAAACAGTCAAATCATATGTAAAAATGGCAAGATTCGTAGTCCACAAAGTTTTCATTGCTGCTACTGATTGATAGTACTGTATTGGAGTCCAACTTCTGGGTTTGTGTACCCCTCAACGGCGTACGAGTTTTCAAAATGGCCACCAGGTGAATAAGGCGAATTGAGGCCATTTTAGTTGGATGAACCCTCTAGGAAATGTCTCACTGAGTCGTTTAACTTAATGCAGTTTGTGGCCAGCGCTACACATGAGCACGGACACACATTAGATCTGGTTTTATCATGTCGTCTACCTGTTAATAATGTTAATGTTTGTGATGCTACTTTTTCTGACCACATGCCTGTGTTATTTGAGATTTCTTGTTTTTGTAGTCCTAAACCATGTGCCCCTGCTCGTCGCTGTCGCTCTTTAACTGCAAAACAGTTTACTGATGTTTTTAACAGCACAGACATGGCCTTCTCAGTGTCCACTCACCATTATAATATTGATGAGTTAACATCATTATTTTATTCTTCTTGTGAGAATGCACTGGACATTGCTGCCCCTTTCAGGACTATGCGTGCTAAGCCAAAATCTGAACCATGGCTGAACGACACTACCCGTGCTGCAAGGCGTGAGTGCAGGAGAGCTGAACGCCAATGGAAAAAAGATAGGCTGCAAGTTTCGTCTGATATCTTGAAAGACAGCTTGTTCAAATATCAAAAAACTGTAAAAATGGAAAAGTCAAGGTATTTCTCTAATGTCATCGCAAAAAATTCTCACAAACCTCGTGTTCTGTTCAACACTATTAATTCTGTTTTAAATACATCTGAACAAATAAGTTTGGAATTTTCCAAAGAAACATGTGAACATTTTTTGCAGTTTTTTAATGACAAGATTGTGACTGTTAGAGCCAATATTGTTCACCCTTCTGCTGATATGTCTTCTTTCCCTGTGTGCTCCTCTGTTTTTAATCAGTTTGAGCCAGTGTCTCTTGCTTGTTTAAAAGACATCATTGATAAAATGAATCCATCTTGTTGTCCCTTAGACATTATTTCCCCAGATTTTCTAAAGAAGGTTTTTGAAACCCTTGGCCCTATTATACTGATGGTTGTAAATAGTAGTCTCACTCATGGAGTTGTACCCCTACATTTTAAACACGCTATAGTGGAACCACTGATAAAAAAACCTAACTTGGATTCATCGGTTCTTTTAGACCCATTTCAAAACTTCCGTTTCTTTCCAAAATATTGGAAAAAGTTGTTTTTAATCAATTATTAGCTTATCTAGACTTGCATGGCTTGCAAGAGCTGTACCAATCTGGTTTCAAATCACTTCACAGCACGGAAACGGCCCTGTTAAAAGTTTACAATGATTTATTATTGGCCACTGACGCAGGTAACTATGCTGTTCTTATGCTGTTAGATCTTACTGCTGCGTTTGACACCATAGACCACAATATACTGATCTCTCGCCTTGAGCATTGTGTTGGTATAAAGGGTGCCGTGTTGCAATGGTTTAAGTCTTATCTGGGTGAAAGAACTTTCTTTGTACGTCTTGGGGAATTTGTGTCTTCTACTGCATCTCTTGTATGTGGAGTCCCTCAGGGTTCCATTCTTGGACCGATTTTATTTTCTTTATATATGTGACCAGTCACGGAAAGTAGGGACACAAGTCGGTTTTGGGGCATTTTGAGTTATTCACAGATTCTGAAAGTGCAGTCTCCAAGCTTTCCAACGATGTGTGACACATGGAAATCTGATAATATTTGGAGAAGTTGTGGCCATTTGAAGGTAGGCAATCAAGAAAGCTCAAGAGGGAGAAAAACCCCTTTAAAGTTTGTGCAGTTCTCACCTGTTCTCACCTGCTGGGAGTGACAATAGGGCTCATTTACATCTCATTTAGATAAGCCATACCCCCTGTAAAGCTGCATGGACCGCATACTATTAATAATAAAAGGTTAATGTGCATTGTAAATGTCAGTAATTTTTTTTTTTTTACTTTTATAAAAATGATTTAGAGGCTGAAATATGTGACTTTTTTGTCAAAACTCTATTTGAACTTGTGCATTGTAGATAACATGTTGCAAGACACTCCTTTAAAATCTGCCCATCATTTTTAATGTTATTATTTTAATGTTTATGTAAAGAAAAAGTACATATTGATGCTAATTTTATTTTTTATTTGCTGGTTTTCCACATAAAACTTGGTGAATTGACTTTTTGAACAGGATTCTGTGATAACCGTGATCATTTTGGTCACTAATCATGAAATGAAATGTTCTCACCTGAGAAGCCTGTTAAAGAAGAATAGGCAATCCAGGAAATAACTGGACTAACAGAGGCCAGAGATTGCTAACTATGGCTATTCAAAACACTTTTCAAGACAATAAATACATGATTGAGGCGATGAATGCATGTATTGACTGAATTTGCGTCTGAATAGCGCTGGCTCCGTGGGCGTGGCCGCATTAGCGGATAATGAGCTGAATCACGGACTTCTGACATGGCTCTCTTTTCATACAGATTACATAAACACAGAAGGTTTGTTTTCGATTTGACTTACACATTTTAAAACTTAACATTTCAACGTTTTTTCAGACATAAGTATAATTTTTTTATGATTAGTATTCACTAAGTTACAGTTCATTTTCTGAGAACTATCAGATTGGACTTCGTTCAGAGGGAGATGAGAGATCACGCATCATGTTAGTTTTCTTTATTTTTCAAAAAGCACAACATTTTGTTTTTACTCTGAGTGTACACAAATAAAAGAAGACATTCTATAGTTTCAATTGATATATATTACTTATGTCTCTATGACAAAATATGATGGAGTATTTTAAGTCTGTTTTGCTGCAATGTGAAAAAAAAACCTGCAAAACGCGCCGGCGCGTTACCCGACTCCAGAGAGGTAATGTCTTATTATGCCGCTTTCATCGTCGCTCAGATCGTCTTCAGAATCAGTGAGCGCTTGTTCATAAGCATCCGGCTTGTCGAAGAAGTACTTCAAAACATTTTCGGTGTAACGGCCACGGTTCTTCATTGAATTTTGATATCAGCTAGAGCCGGCCAGAGCGCTGCATAATAAGTAGCCACGCTTCCCAGTATGGAAATACACACAGACAATGACACGCCCCTACTGCGTGCTAGAATCTCCGAAAAACAAGCCGATTTCGACCTCAAAATGTACGCTTTTAAATATACCAATACTGCTATCTCAAACACGGAAAGGCTTCTTCATGATCTCAACTAACAGATTCTGCAAAAAAACGAAAATCACCAATTTTGAAAAAAAAAAATGCTTCTTTCTCATTTTGCTCGAGAGTTGTGCTGCCGACTTGTGTCCCTGGATTCCGTGACGGGTCACATATATTACCTTTAGGGTCCATTTTTAGGAAACATGGCATCTCATTTCACTGTTATGCAGATGACTTGCAACTCTATCTGCCTTTGAAATGTAAGGATGCAAACTCTGTGGCACCTTTGCTGAGATGTCTTGAAGATATTAAAGCCTGGATGGCCTCCAACTTTTTAAAGTGTAATGAAGATAAAACTGAAATCATTTTATTTCGACCTGGTGGTACAATTAATACTCCTGATGTAGATCTGGGTGACTTAAAGTCTTTTGTGAAGCCTGTTGTTAAAAATCTGGGGGTTTTAATGGACGGTGACTTTAAACTAGAAAAACAGATTAATTTGGTAGTTAAATCGTTTTTTTATCAGTTAAGGCAATTATCTAAAGTCAAGTCATTTGTATCTTTTACTGATTTTGAGAGGGTCATCCATGCTTTTATATCATCCCGACTGGACTATTGTAATAGTCTCTATGCAGGCATTGGTGAGGCATCTCTAACACGTTTGCAGAGAGTACAAAACGCAGCTGCACGTTTATTAACGGGGACACGCAAACGAGAACACATTACACCTATATTGGCTTCCGTTCATTTTAGAATTGATTTCAAGATTTTACTTTTAGTTTTTAAATCATTAAATAACGTTGGTCCTGAATATCTCTCAGATCTATTAAAGCCATATGCTCCATCCAGAGCACTTAGGTCTGCTGGGCAACTGCTTTTAGTATCCCCCAATGCAAAATTAAAGAGCAGAGGTGATCGTGCCTTTGCAGTAGTGGCCCCCAAACTCTGGAATAATTTGCCTTTGTACATTAGGCAGGCACCTTCACTGGCTGTTTTTAAATCACATTTAAAAACATATTTGTATGGGGCAGCATACAACACAGTATGAGAGTTACCTGTTACGAGTTCTTTTTAAGTGTGTGCTACTAATTATTATTGTATTTATTGCATTTTTTCTTTTATTTAGTTTTCATTTATTTTATTATTACTATTTTTATGCTTTTTAGTTCTATTGTTCATTTTATATTGTTTGTACAGCACTTTGGTGAACACCTGCTGTTTTTAAAAGGTGCTCTATAAATATTTAGGCAGTGAAAATATGATTTGATTTGATAATATATATATATATTTTACACTATAATTACACTATTTCTAAGACAAAAAAATAATGTCACAGATTTCAGCACAACCTGTCCCAGATTACAAAATTCACAATGTAAATGTCTTTGGAAGCCCAGCTAAATTGATTTATTTTCTGATTTACTGTTTTCTACATTAAATCATCCTAAATAACATTATGTGAAAATATAATCTTGATTATATTTAAATTATAATTAAATAATATAATTATATCAATGATTAAAATCAAACTTTAATGGGGTTTTTAAATTCAAAAATTCTTAATTTAGCACGAGGGCATGTGCTATTTTCCCCTTTGATTACAGTATATCTGAAATGTGATTTTCTTTTTATTAACAAGGGAAAATGCTTTTTTTCTACCAACAGATAGAAAAAAGATAGCTAGAAAGTGCTTAGTTGGTGTTTAAAGACTAAATTGCGATGGTTGTGTCTTTGGGAATCACCTGAATATGTGTCCTCAAATTTGTGTTTGATGTCTTCGAAGTTGAAAGCAGGTTCAATCTGGGGTTGCAAAATAAGCATCTGAAAACATATTTTCTCTCTGTTATCTCGGTCCTCGGGATCAACTGTTTGTTTTTTGCGTGACTGGCCAAGGACTGGTACCATCCGGAGCAGAAGGTGGCGGTAATGCATCATAAAGCTGGTTGGTTGCTATCCACCGTAAACACGAACAAGATGAAGTGGTGCGTCACTTACTGATCCAGGATCAGTGATCTTTACCAGTTGTATTTCCCAATTTGAGTTTGAGCTTCAGAAATGCTTGCGAAAATGTAGCTTGTGTAGTGCTGGGCGGTATACCGGTTCATACCGAATACCGGTATTTATTTTTGTTATGATATGAATTTTGATGATACCGTAATACCGGTATGTGTCGCTTAACCAACGTTCGGAACGCGGCGCAGCGTCACTGTTTGAGGGGGGTGGTCCCGTTTCACTGTAGCACTGTAGTGAGAGCACAGCTGAGATCACATCACAGCCTATGGTAAGTCCGAAATCACCCCCTAAAGCCTCATTCACTATTCCCTACGTTATCCACTTATATTGTTCACTTGAAAGAGTGAATGAAAACGAGTGAGTGAATTCGGACAGACGGTGTGTGTACATCGGCTGTACACTCGTTATTGCGGTGCAATGTGAGATTGAATGAGTGCACTCAATAACGTCCACTATGGTTTCGGACACAACTACAAATGGCTGTCGCATCAAATAATGCCCTATTTGAGGTTATAGGGGGCGATTTCGGATTCAGCCCTTGATTACAGCGGAGAATTCAAACTACACGCGGCGCGAGAGAGAGAAACTTTCTCCACATGGATATATAGACCAGAGCGAGCGTGTTTAAGTTTTTTAAGGACCAATTTCATATACTCTAGTGCTCTAAACATGAACTAGTAGCGTGTATGCTAACATATTTCATCACGTCTTATTCAAATGAAATGTTACGTTATGCAAAGGACACTGAACTGTACGTCTGATCACGACCGCGATGACACGATGGGTTATTCTGCTACACAGAAGACGATGTAAGTTAATACATAGACTGGGCAAAAATGTAACTGCTTTATTCTTTCTGTGTTAAACTTACGTGTGTCATTTGTTCAGAGACTATAGTGCTCTTAAATGTACTGAAAATGTCCTTAGACAGTTTAAATGTTCTTCCGCGTTTTTCCCTCGTTTTGGCAGTTTGTTGTTATATAGGGTTAGATTTTTAAAATGCATAAGGTTCCCTCAACTCTTTTTATTCTATCTCCATGGTCATATTTTAATATTCATGTGTCTGTAATGAGTGTGTTGCAGGTCTGTGTTTTATTGGTTGCACAGCATCTTTGTAAACCTGTATTAACTCTAGTGTGGAATTTTTCTACAATATTCACTCATCATGACAGTAAAACATGGCATTCTAGTCAATCTACTGCATTATTTCCTCTCTCAATCAGTAGAAAATGTGGTTAACGCCCGGTCATGCATAGGGGAAAAAATACTGTCATATACCGTGAAATCGATATAATTTTGAAAAATACCGTGATATAAATTTTTGGTCATACCGCCCAGCACTAAGCTTGTGTGGAAGCTACCGCACTACTTGGAAAAAAAAAAAGAGCTTCGCTACTGAAAAGCTATTTGATTCAGAAAGCAGAGAAGCTATGACCACGCTACTGAGAAATGTAGTTAAACTAGTAGCTTCGCTACTTGTAGCGACGCTACTGCCCAACACTGCTCCAACCTTCCTGCCATCTCCCCTCTCATCTCCTCTGTTTTTTCTCTTCTTTTCCCTTATTTAATTTCTTCTCATTTCCGTTTGTTTTCTCATCTCCTCATTTCTTATCTTGTCCCCCTACCATCTTCTCCTTTTTCCTCCCCCTTTTCTCTTTTCATTCCTTTTCCTCTCATCTCCACCCCCTTTGTCTCCTCTCATCTCTTCTTGTCTCATCACCTCCCACCTTTTTACCTCCCACATATCTTCCCCTCTGATCTCCTCTTTGTGATCTTTAGAGTTGTGATTGTGTGTGACTTTGTGTGTGGCTCATTTTTACCTGCGGCTCGGCGTGCAGTCGGACATGAACCCCGCGATGGCCGGACAAAGATCTCCTCACCACACCCCTGTGCTGGAAATGATAATAGTCCCTAAAAACCTGCAGACACACACACACATGGAGGTGATATATTAGAGTGCTATTCCAAAGGAGTCATGTCTTACCCACCACACAAGGTCATATGGTCTTACACTCTAGAGGGAAACACACTCATTAACTCCAGCACCTGCTCACAGACCTGGCCAACACACACATACACATTCAGGGCAGACCTGCAAAGGTTCAGCCGCACACATTTATTTCTTATTGTCCTACAAAGTGCAACAGATCCAAAAACACACACATACACACACCTCAAAAAGAGCTTCCCACTGAGAGACAAATTCTATGAAAATGATGAAAGGGGGCTTCAGGTACTTTTTGCACACAAAACAGCAAAATACACACACACAGTTTGAAATGTGAAGCAAAGCAAAGGGAATGTATAAGTGAAAGATCTAACTCTCTTTCATTAATCTGATACACAGAAGCTATAATTTTTTTGTGCTTCGGTAAAGCAGCACACAGAAGCAGAAATTTCACTGTATCTGAACCGCCACACACTGATGTGTGGGATCTGGGCAGCTCATAACCCTGTGTACTTTGAGCTTGTGTGTGCGTATGTGAAAGAATCATGCCTCTATCATTACTCATCTTGTTCTGTTCCCAGCAGAGAGAGGAAAGCAACTTCTGGACGGCCGAATACCCACACACTTCTTTCACAAGTGACGTCAATGGATAGATTCTGCACTATATAGTCAAGTGTCTCCTTACTAAAATGACGTTCATTTATCAAAACGCTTCCCTGCTGGGCTTCTGTTCCCCTGATGCTTCATTGCAGACGGCCTCTCAGTTTCCTTTGCAGTCTCCGTCTCTCTCTCACACACTCTATGTCCTCGTGATCAATAACACGACCTCTGCTGCCATCATCTACTTGTCTCGCTGAAACTACAGAGGTGTCCCCTGGGATCATACGAGGACAGAAATGCTTTCAGAGACCAGCAGGACTCAGTGTGAGCTTCTGAAGTGGTAAATTGGGTAGAGTCTTGCTTGGTGTTCTGGAACCTCTCAGAAAAGAAAAATCATTGATCTCATTAATATCTCAGTTGTTTCTCTTAGACAGCAGTGAGAACAAAGCAAATAGAGACTTTTGCTAAACTGTCTCCTTGAAAAAGATCTCAACGTCACAAACTGTGCCAGCTGTTGCCTGCAATCAAAAGTCAGCAGTTTCAATATGAACTAGCCTAATTTCTCATTAAATTCTGCAGAAAGCAAAATTATTTGAGCGTTGATATTCATATTTATTTTATAGCTCTATACTCTAACTTTATGTCATCTAGTGTTTGCTGAGCTGCTGAATGTACAGCACCACAGGAAAACAAATTATATTTTATCTGAGTTATGAGTTTGCAGACTGACACAAATGTGATGAGATAAACAGAACGCATACCACGGAAATAATACAAAAACAACACATGCAATCTTCAGAATGCTAAAACAAATATACAGCACAGCCAATGTAGTCCAATTCAGGAACAAAAGACTCTTATGAACCAGTTCCTTCAATAATGCTCAAAAACATTCACAAAGTCCAAGTTTGGTTTGAATCTACCAGTGTTGTCAAAAATATCAAAATTTCTATATGCATCGATGCTAAAATATTTTAAGTGGTTCCAATACTTCTTTTCAGCAGTATCATTACACCGATATCAGCTGCATGTTCTCACTCTTTCTTCTCTCTGACGGTGAATTGACACACCTGCCTGCTCTCACTCGTCTCATTCGCTCCAGTTGAATAGTGATTGTACTGCACATAATTTTAGTCATTCGCACAGGTTTCGCGCTATATAAGTGGTGATCTCATAAAGCCACCTCTCAAACAGCTCACGAGTACCAAATTGACTTTTTTTCATGGCTTTTTGCACTCAAACAGTCAAATACATACAAAATAAAGTAAAAAAAAAAGCCATCTTGCTGCATATTCAGGTAAATACAGTCAGTTTTGGAACGTAAATAACGCATGTTGTGTAACAGTATATTAGATCCGTGCATAAGCTCTTAAAGTGACAGCAGACTAATAAACCTGCTGCAAAAGACAAAGAGAAAATCACTTGCTTCTCTTGACTGAATAACTTTTGTAATCATTCATCTGTATTTAATTTTGACAATAAAACTATTCAGTGTTATTTTACATTTGATTACTTTCATTTCTGTAGTAATTCTTACCTGAATATACAGTACTGTTATACCCACCTGAAAAACTTAAAGCCATGTTTATTTCATTTGTCTCTTTATTCCATTTTATTTATTTGTGCTATCGTTTGCAATTTATTTGTTCTTATTTTATTACTGACTGTTTACTTGTCTTTTTTATGTAAATGTAGTTCAATGATTCAAATTAAGCCTCCCTCTGCTGTGTAAACTATTACGACAAAATTAACCAAATGATCAAAAACAGGGCTCTACACTCATTAAACATATTTGTGACTAAAAATAACTGTGTGCAACTGTGAAAAAATATTTAGGCAGAGAAAGTGCAAAAGACGTGCGCGATGGACTACACTTCAAAGATTGTTTTAAAGGTGAAACAAGTGATGCGCAATTACCAGACCGTCTCATGCTGCTGATGTTTCAGTCAAATTAACTGGAAATACTACATTTGGATAATCATAAGCAAGGTCGGAAATTAACGGGGCTTGGGGCAAAAATGCCTCCAAAAATTAATAAATATTTTTAAAAAAAACACCGTTATGAATGCCCGTGCGCATACTTTCACTTTTGAAGTAGAGGAAATTGCTTGAATGGTGGGTGGGTTCATTATTATTCATAATGAAAAACACTACAACAAATCAGTATAATGACAAACTCGCTTAAATATTCGCTTTTACATTTTGCTTTTCAACAAAAATCTTCATCAATCGTCTTGTCATTCAGAAAAGTGAGGCGAAATGGGTGAAGTGAGGTGAAATCTGACTCCTGCTGCGACTCTCTTTCGGCTCACGCTGAATTGAGCAGACATTTGGAACAACTGAATGAATGACTCACACATTAAGATTTACCGGGTTTACCGGGTACCTGGCGGGTTTTTTTTTTCATTTATTTTCACATTTACACTTTACATAGACTGTTTTTACTTAAATATCCAACTATTAAAGGTTAATTTTTTACATATTTCTAAATTAATATATATATATATATATATATATATATATATATATATATATATATATATATATTTACCAATGAGCTGCATTTAGCAGTCTAAATAATAATGTCTAAATAATACCACTTCAGATGGAGCTTCTGTGCCACTTCTGCAGTGCAAAGATGGATTTTTGATGATTTCTTTTGATTGGTAACAGTCCGATTGGGTCTTATTGTTCTAACTGAATTTATTGTTTAACATTTAAAAACAAATTTTCTATTTTAACTTAAAGAAGTAACTTTTTTACCTTCATAAATAGTTTAAGTCCTTACGATGGTTAATTGACTTGTAGTGGTGTGTTTGAGGCGTGCACTAACCCCCTCTGGCACGTTTACGCCAGAAAACAGCACTTGCAAGTTGAGCTGCGCCGACCCGACACAATCTCGCCTCATGTTCACGTTCACGCGAGAGTGACAAAATGCTTTACGGTAATTCAAAAACAATGTATATATTATGACTTTATAAGTCAATTTCGAAAATGACCCACCTCCATCGAGATTTCTTGTACTGTATTTGCAAAACTACTGCGCTGGTGAGCGTTGTAGTCATTGTAGTCCAGAGATGCGCTTGGAGTATTTACGACAGTGTGATTCACTGAAGGAACCTGTAGGGGGAGCGTCACAAATCTTACTGAGTTCCGCTTTAAGGAATTGACTAAATATGATGCATACATTTAATATAATGGTATAAATGTGTATAATGGTATAAATCTTATAATGGTAAAAATGGTGGTATATATGGCAGTTTTCCCCATGGTATCGAAAATGGTATTGAATATCGATATTTTTCAAGGTATCGTATCGAAGGAAATTCCAGTATCGTGACAACACTAGAATCAACTGACAATTTGCTCCCTGAATTAGACAATAAATATGAAATTTTATAAATAAATACATATGACTTAAAAATAATAATAAAAATTTTATTAATAATAAATCTTATTAGTATTAGTATCATGTAAAATTTTAATTTCAAAAGTTATTTCTCCTCAAGAAATTGGATGATAAACATCCTTGATAAAGTTACATAACTGAGAGCTCCACTAAGCCTCCTGAGCTATGAAAGAGTAATATGTGAACAATAAAGTTTTCTTTGATCTGACTCAGTGTGACGGACTGGGTCTGCAGGACTCCTGTAGCATGTTGTTAACTAGGATGAGGTCTAACGCTCTGGCGGCTGAGATCAGCTTCTAGCTTTTACAGCTCAAATCACACTGCATGTGCTGTCAGATGTGTCACAGAATTTACAACATGTTGTGTGAATTCAACCTCTACCGCTTTTCACTCCAGTTTTATAATCTTTGAATCACAGTTATTCACACATATACTAAGATTTTAATACTACTACTGTATACTTCTAGCATGTTTGTGTGTGTGAGAGAAAGAGACAGGGAAGGATAAAGATGGAAGCTAAAAGAGAGATGGAGAGTACGTTGGATAAAACATAACTTTGATCTAAAGAAGAAGTGAAAGTGAACATCATTACTCTCTTTGGCCTGATGTGTGAGTGTATAATTCATAACTCACTGACCAGAGATCTGAAAGACTCACTGCCCTCAGAGCCAATTTCTCTGGACATGACACATACAGAGAAACTGTACCTTTATTAGACCTAAAGAAGGCGAGGATGCTTTTACTGGCAGCCTTTTAATGGCATCCTGTTAAAAGAATGTCAACTTTTTCTGGCCTTCTTCGGTCATTTCTGACCGAAAGATTTTATATTTTGAATTGTTAAAAATCGTAGCTTTGTCGGAATGAGATGACACTTGGTGACTTTTGTAGCATTGCCAATATGAACACACAAAAAAATCAAGGACATGATTCGGACATGTTAAGGCATCGTAAAAAAAATAGTCACACTTACCTTCTTTTCGGTCAAAAATGACCGACATAGGAAATGAATGGGAAATACGAAAAAATACAACAACTCAGAGAATCTTTTGTTGGTACAAACTACAAATCAGACACTGTGCAGAAACAAAGTGTGCAGCACTGAAGGGGGGACACTCTGAAATGCCAAGAGTGCAAAATAGACACAACCACCCCCCCACCCCCCTCCCCCCACACACATATATATGAACCAGCACGGCTATAAGACAGAGCAAGTTTATGCAAATGTGTGAAATAAAAGCAAAAATTCAGCCACAAAGCAGTAAAAAATGAACTGCAAGAAAGGGGTTACACTCTAAAACACCAAGAGTACAAAATAGAAACACCCACTCACTTACACACATTCACAGACAAACACACACACAACACACCATTATACACATACAGATGAACCAGTGTGGCTGTAATAGTATGGTAAAATTGAGCCAAAACTCAAATAAGAGGATGAAATCAGATCAAACACAGATTTTTTAAGCTGTTATAAAACACACCTGTTCATTTTTGTTATTTTTTATTGAATTTTGATGTTACGTGTAACAAAATGGCGCCCTCTATGTTCAGGTTTGACTGTAGTAAAATTAATGCAATAACCGACGCTTCAAATCAACATAAAAAAAAAAAAAAAAATCTAAACCTTGACAAAAAGTAGTCTTTGAGAATGTCTAAGTTTAAATCCATATCCAAAACTTAATAAAAATAAGTGTTTGTGTCCAAAAACCACTAGAGAATTTTATATAGAGCTCTATGGGAATCTAGTGGTTACGACATGGCATTGCATAAGTTTTTCTTTTTTTACTCTCACCAAATGGCACTAATCTACCTTCAAAAAAATTTATTTTAAATGCCTTGTCTCTATTTTAACATGGAATACTGCTTTAATTGAAAAATAATTTAAAAATATGTTAGAAATTTTTTTTTTATTATTTTCAATGGGGAAAAATAGTTAATAAAAATTGTATAAATATTGCATAGTATCATAAAATACCCTCAAAATTTTATATAATAATCAAAAAATATTATAGAACAAGAATATATTACATTGGTTTTCCTGAGTAACAAAAAAGTTACTTTCCGAGGCTTCGGTCACTTTTGACCGTAAAGAAGGTAAGTGTGACACCTAAACGAAGAGGGCCAGAGGGTTAAAAGGGCCAAATTCAACTTTTGTACCAGTTTTTGTGAGTCAACTTTCTTGGCTTTTTCATGACCATTTTCTCCATTCTCTCTTTAATCTTTGGACCTAAACAGGAAGTTTTAGGAAAGAATCCTGTTTTCCATGACATGAGCTACTTAAACATCTTTAATTTAGAATATCGAATGCAGCAAAGCTGCTTTGAAACAATATGTATTGTGAAAAGTGCTATACAAAAAAATGTGAATTGAATTGAATCAAAGCTCTCTGCGCCCACAAGCACCCTCAATACTTTTTAATTCTTTTATTATCATGATTTTCAGAAGAGCAATCCTCATGTTTAGAAATCATTGGAGATGTTGTCATTGAATCAGGCCACTGATGTAACCAGCTCCAGCACTACCAAAGAGAACGCCAAATCTCATCTGAAAAACGTGACAGCTATTGATCATGTTACTCACCACTATCATTGGTACAGTTGCATAATTGGTTTACATAATACCTCGAATCAATAAAAATCATTTTTTCATAATTGCCATCGCAGAGAGTGGTAATGAATAGATTAATGTTAGATGCAGGGACATGTAGGAAAAAAACAGTTCTGGAAAATCAGTGTAATATCCTTTGCTGCCTCCCTGGGCTCCAAAGTAAGCGATGGAGCCACTGACGTTGAGCTATTGATGTTCTACGGCTAAATTAAATTCAGAGAAGGCAGCACACCTTACGAATACAGAACCGTAGCAGAAATGGCCTTCGATCAATAGGAATCTTATCAAACATCCTTTTCAAATCCCATTTTTTGGGAGAATGAAGGGAGTCAAGGCCCAGGTGAGGGACAGAGAAGGATATTGGCAGTGTATTTGCGGCTTCCGTTCTTTGGATTCTGACTAAATCTGGCCTGTCAGTATAATTCACTCTTCCAGTTTCTGGTTCAAATATATATGGCTAAATTAAACCGATATTTGTGTGTCCTGATTATTCTGTATTGTGAAATAACTGTAGCAAGCACATCCACAGCTTTTAATACCACGATGATGACCTTTGATTGACATTCAATGATGTTTAATAAGGATTGTGTTTAATGAACCGAGATGTGTGTGTGTGTTTGTGGGTGATAAAACCCGAAAGAATGCTGCAGCAAATTCAAGAGAATCCATCTGGTTGAATCATAAGTTTTAAACCTCCCAGTGGGCTGAAGAATATGTTCAACTAAATTAGTATACGCTGCATATTTTCTCTGGCCCATCGATGCATAGAATATGAATCTTCTGGCAGCGTTTCTTACGTTTTTCGCCTTAAAAATGAAACGCTCTTTTACACACACACACTCAGATCTGAGAGATGCTTTACAGTGGCTGACAGAGGTGATGGAGCAGTATTTCTGTCCTACCTCCGCAGTCACGAGGGATAACATTAATCTAACTGCGATGAGAGAGAATTTCATTCATCCTTATTCAACCATGGAGGTTTTCTTTGGTAATATTAAATTTTTCTGAACAAAATGAAGGAAGGGCAGAAAGTGTGTATTAGCTGGAGCATGCACACTCTACTAACAAAGTCTATGTTGCCTCCAGCTAAATGTCAATGATGGTGCACTTTAAAAATGAAACGTGGAAGATCTTAAAAATGACTGTAACAAAGGTGGTGCTAATTTATCTCCCCTGCTGAGTGACTTCTTTCTTGGGGCCAGATTTTCATATATTTCCACATTCCACAGCTGACACAGAGGGATATAGTCATCTAATGTCACCGTATCCACTGATGCTTTCCCTCTCTCTCATGCCTTTTCACCGATTTCTCTTCCATAGTAGGAATGTGTGACATACCATTTGGTACAGTAAACCCACTATAAATGCAAAATTGTGATTGAACTGAGTGAATGACCTAAGGAATTAGTAAATAACAATGGATTAAAAACTAAACAAAACAAAAATTGAAGAAAAATTTCTATTCCAGTGCGCTACTTTCCCGTTGTTTTTCTATGTAAACACATCCGCTTGATGGACGTGTATGACCATTACGCTCGCGTCTTTTGCAGCGCCTCGCACATGAGCACCGCGTTTTTAAGACGCCGTGTCAAGTTAAAAGAATTTCAACTTTTACACGCAGCGCCACTCATCAATGTCAGTTCCAAAACAGTGGACCAATCAGAAGAACTCGGAGGCAGGGCAAGCGTTGCGAGTTGGCATGACAACTGTTTTATTAAACGGCAACATGGCGGAGGAGGTGCTCATTATTATCTTATTTTCTTTTTTTCCATGTCAAAACTTGTATCAGTCAATTCTGCTGTTTGCCTATTTCTATTATTTCCGTTATTGCCATTTATTGCATCACGTCTCAAAGGCATGTCTCGAGACGCTCGCGTTCTATGCGGTGCTTTTTTAAAACCATTTGCGTTTTTAGATGCAAAGACGCATTCTGTGTGAATGACCCCTAACAGTTGCCAGATATTGAGTTTTGCAGTTAAACTACTGCACACTGACACCTGCTAAAGAATGAGGTGTTTAGCGTCATTGTTAATGCACTTGCCCCGCATGCCAGCAGCGATCGGGCCGAGGTTCGAGACCAACTCGGAACAGGGTGGTTAGGATTGGAGAGTGAGTTTTGGAGGCGGAGCAATGAAGAGAGGGATGGGTTTGTTTGGGTTGATTTCAAATATCAACAGTGTTCAACAACGAATTTGAGAATACATATATATACAGTGCTTCCCACACATAGACTTTACTTGGGCAGGCTGCCCACATATAATAACGGCCGCCCAAGTATATTCGGAGACACATTTTTGCTTTTATTATTTTTATCCTCCTAGGGGCCGTTCACACAGAACGCGTTTTTCTATTCCAATGCGCTACTTTCCCATTGTTTTTCTATGTAAACACGCACTTGACGGACGTGCATGATCGTTACGCTCGCGTCTTTTGCAGCGCCTCACACGAGCGCCGTGTTTTTAAGACGCCGTGTCAAGTTAAAAGAATTTCAACTTTTACACGCAGCGCAGCTCATCAATGTCAGATCCAAAACAGTGGACCAATAAGAAGAACTTGGAGGCGGGGCAAGCGTTGCGAGTTGGCATGACAACTGTTTTATTTAATGGCAACATGGCGGAGGAGGCGCTCATTATTATCTTATTTTCTTTTTTTCCATGTCAAAACTTCTGTATCTGTAAATTCTGCAGTTTGCCTATTTCTATTATTTACGTTATTGTCGTTATTGCATCACGTCTCAAAGGTTTTTTTGCGTTTTTAGACGCAAAGACGCGTTCTGTGTGAACGGCCCCTTATACTTTTATATCCATGCAAGATAATGAAACCATCTGCGATCGATTAACTAGTCGTTTCGTACCTGCTCGTTATTTGTGCTTCAGAACTGTTTACTCCCACTAACATTCAAACGGGTGCTGCATTTTGCAAAGTCACAAGGGGGCGCTGGTGCGAGTTCTACAAGCTCACGCGACAGCGCTTCAGACTGCTTCAAAGTGATTCTAAATCAAAAAAGCGCAGATTTATGACAAGCGATTGCTAATGAACTTAAGTTGATTAATTATTACAATGTCTACTTCATGGCCTTTATATAAATTGTTTTAGACGATTGTAAGAATCTGAAGGATCAGCCTGCAATAGTACAGACATTTCAAAATAAGAGTACCGCCGGTGTATTTCGGGCTTGTTTATAATTAAAAGTCACACGCTAAGTTTTTTCTTTTTCTTTTGGGCATTATTGGTATTTTGGTTACACAATAAATTGTATTTAATATGATTTTCATTTAATTTATAGTAAATTATTGTAGTCTCCCCCACAGGAAGAAAACACTAAGAACATTATTTGACACATATATTATTCATTTTATAAATTTTACTAGTAAAATCTGTGTCCCATTCACTGAGAGAGACACTATATGACAGCAAGGAGAACATAGGAAAATGTAAACCATTTAAATGCTGTAATTTTGCATAATTTCAATGCATAATAATGCATAATATTAGTATGTAATATGTTATGTAATAAAAATTAATTTCAATAAATAAAAATACTGTTAAAATTCACACATTATTTGTTTGTCACATGTACAGTAGTAGACCATTTTTGTGCCGTGGGTAATAGGAGGATTTTTCGCCCGGCTACCACCGCAAGTATATTTCAAACCTGTGGGAAGCACTGATATATATATATATATATATATATATACACACACACACACACACAAACACACATTAGGGATGAACAATATATCATTTTAGCATCAAAATCGTGATGTGCGCATCCGCGATAGTCAGAGTGACAGCAGCCCGTGCTGCTTTCTGTGTCATGAATGTTAATCAAACAACACAAGACAAAGAGAAAAAATCACTTTTGTAGTTTAACACAGAATAAATGTTTAATTTATACAGTGAGAATATGCAGTATTTTACATTTGATTATTCAATTTCTGTACTTGAATACTGTCAGACTTACCTAGACAATATAAATCACTGTTTATTTCATGTGTATCTTTGTTCTATTATATTTAGCTATGCTTGTAAATTGTTCATTATTTTCACTCACCTACAAAATCATCCCAATCATCCTAGAATGAATAATTCTTTCCAAATAGAGCTATTCAAGTCATCTGTTGATTTTTTTTTCATATCGCAGAAAAACTAAATAATCGCAATGTCGGTTTTTTTCCAATATAATGCAGCCCTAATAAATATATATATATATATATATATATATATATATATATATATATATACATTTTTAAAAAGTACATTTGTACATTTACAGGTTTAAATTAGATCTTTAATGTGGTTTCAGACTTTTGGACCACACTGTATGCTGTTATAGAGCAAACTAATAATTTAAAAACACAGTGATGAAGCCAAAATGCTTGCTTATATAATATTCCTCTGTCAAGGCCATCAGTTCAGTTCAATAGAAACAGTACTGACAGACTCGCAATATCAAAAAACCTTTTGCACAGTAATAACACGCCATTTATTTTTCTCTCTATTTCACGCACATAGAATGTAACCCTTACTTTTCTTTTCAACAGTCCATACCCTTTTTCTGTTCTTGCAGTCATGTTGTTTCTATTCTGTTTCCCTGAGACACACACGCACACACATATCTATATCCCCAAAGACTGTGAGTCAACACGTATGCCGCTTCTCCACCAGTCTATTTTCTTCTCTTTTCTCCATCTCTCCAAGTCTCTGTGTTGAAGAAAGCAAATCATCAGGTGTGCCGTATGACTACAGCAAAATTCTCATTTGATAATGACTTTCCTGGGAATAAAATTAAAAAAAAAAAGATTTGAGGCTATCAGAAAAAGTCACGGTGGCTTTAACCCTCACCTGACCCCAGATCAGATGACTGGTGGTAGCAATCATTATCAAGATACAATTCCATTTCACCTAATTATCACTGTCATTTTACGCAATCAGTACAGCAGCCGGGCTTGATTGGTTATCCATTACAGTGACACCTCAAGATCCTCAATGTCATTGTGCGCACAACGGGAACAGACAAATGGATAGGAATTTTATCTGGGCTGAAACTGGATGTAAATCAGTCAAAGATGAAAATTCACCACTGCAGAGTTAATTTACATCAACGGAAAAACACGTTTGCATTATTCAGACTATAAAATGTCAAAGCTCCAAGAAAGAAAACATAAAACATTGACTTAAAATATCTTTGAAACTAAAATTTGTCTAAGAATAATGCAAATTGTCAGATAGCGACGGCTGAAAGGCTCTCTGGTCCAATTTTTATTGCTCAAGGGCAACCAGGCAGTCCAAGGTCACGAGAAACACCTCACAATCAAAAGGCAAATGACTGTCTGAAGCCAAAAAGAGAGAGGCAGAGAGAATGATACAGTCACAAAGTCAGACCGCTGCTGAGAGGAAAGGGGTCATTACCTGGGAAACGGAGACAAAACTAATGATACGGAGAGAGACATTCCAAGTTTAGAGCACACACACACCTTCCCAAATACACACGTACACACACAGGCACACACGGACGAAGCGAGAGATCATTAGCACTCTGCTCAGCTCCACTCAGATGTGAGGGAGTTTTAGATGCGCACAAACACACACGTTAATCTCTCAATGTATTATTCATAAGAAGTTGTTATTACCGTCATTAAAATCTGCCTTTGATTTATTGAAATGATCAGTGGGAACTGTGAGATCTTCACTGTCTTCTAGACCCCTACTGAAAAGGTGACTGAACTAATCCTGTACAACAACTTATTATACCATCAGGGATTTCCACGTGAAAGAACGATCACATGGCATCGCTCCATACTGACACTTCATCAAAGCATGTGTTTCAGTTTCTGAAATACATCAAGGACATCAAGTTGAAGGACATTTCTATAAATAAAGGTAAAAAATGTTCTCATTTCTGGATTCCATTTTAATGGTTTAATTACATTTTAATAATCAAAAAGCATGTCTAATTAACTGAATTCTTAAAAAACAACAAAATGTATTAATTTAAAAAAATGTTTTTGTTTTTTTAATTCTGTTGCGTGTTTTAATTTTTCTGGCAATCAAATGAACGCATAACATGACATACAGGATTCATAATTAAATAGTATTTTACATTGAATATTCACAGACACACAGTGATTCGATTTAAGTGTACTGACCTGCATTTTATTTATTCATCAAAAATGTAACAAATTTCGTGACATTCCGCGTTATATAGTAAATTCCGTTTTTATGACTGGTTTCCCCGATTCCGTCCGCGTTTTCTGCATTGCTGAAATCATAGGGCCCTAATTATAAGAAATGTTTTTAGATCGGCAAATCACCATATTGGAATGATTTCTGAAGGATCATGTGATATGTGACTGCAGTAATGGATTCTGAAAAATCATCACAGGAATAAAATTAGGGATGCTCACATTGACCGTTTAACCAATAACCGAAAGTAAGAATTTTAACCGATTAATACTATCAGTTAAACGTTTTTTTTTTTTGTTTGTTTGTTTTCTTTTTTTTTTTTTTTTTTTTTTTTTTGCTGTTTGCTGCATGGTTAAAGAAAAAGATTCTATATATACACATATATGCTTATTTGTTAACTCGCGGGGCGTGTCACACGTGCCAGACATATTTCGCTAAGCAACAAGCAAAATGAAGCGAGCGAAAAGAAGTACTGTGTGGGACCATTTCGACAGAAAGGGTGAAGAAGTTACTTGTAAAATATGCCACGCGGTATTAAAATACAGCAGCAGCACAAGTACAATGCAGTATCACCTGCGAACCAAATATCCACAAGCATCGAAGCAGAAGTTGACATCTATATGAGAGACGACCCGCCCTCTTTGGATATTAATCCTCTAGAATGGTGGAAAGCAAATGAAAGGCGCTTCCCAAGGCTGGCCACTCTAGCGCGGCGTTATCTTTGTATTCCCGGGACATCAGTGCCATCTGAGAGGGTGTTTTCTGCCGCGGGTCTAACGGTCAACAGGCTGCGCTCCAGACTAACCCCACAACACGTAGACATGTTACTTTTTTTAAACAAAAACTAGACAATGTGTAGATTGAGGTAGGCCTGCTATTTTTATTTGACGGAAAAAATGTCTAAAATACCGGTTGTTCAAAGCTTCAATGGATTCACCGTGTTTTTGTTTTGTCATCTTAATTTGTTAAACATTTAAGTGAAAAATATTTAGTGTAGGCCTATTTATTTTATGCCTTTTATTTAAATTATTTTTTTCTGTTGTCAGAAACGCTGCAGGTGCGTGACAATTTGATAATATGAATCCAGGTTCTGTTGTTTATCTGTTCTATGCTGCTGTTTGCATGTTAAAATAAACCCATGGAAGACACAGACACTCGTCAATTGTATTTTTTATTTAATGTCATATATATGTCATATATATATATATATATATATATATATATATATATATATATATATATATATATATATATATATATATATATATAGGCTATACAATATTATAATCTTATCAGTTAACGGTTAATAATCGGATAACTCGGTCGGTAACTTCGTCGGTTGTCGGTCGAGAAATTTAACCGAAATGAGCATCCCTAAATAAAATACATTGGTGGCACTTTACAGTAAGGTTCATTAGTTAAACATTAGTTAATGCATTAACTCACATGAACTAACCATGAACAATACATTTGCTACTGTATTTATTAATCTTCATTAACATTAGTTCATGAAAATACAATTGTCATTGTTTGTTCATGTTAGTTCACAGTGCATTAACGTTAATGTTAACAAGATTTTAATAATGTATTAGAAAATGTTGAAATTAACATTAACAAAGATTAATAAATGCTGTATAAGTGCAGTTCATTATTAGTTCATGTTAACTAATGTTAACTAAATGAACCTTATTTTAAAATGTATTGGTAACACTTTACAATATAAAACTGTTATTTCAAATTGTAATAATATTTCACACTATTTGCAGCCTTCTTACATTAAAAACTTTATTGACCCCAAAGTTTTGAACATAAGAAACATAATAAATGTCAAATTCACTTATCTATTTTATTCTTTATTTAATTTATTTAACATTTTTACATTATTTTTCTCTGCCTTTTTGTGGAAGAAGCTCTCTATATTAATGGAAGACATGAAAGGTCTTATTAAAAGGTACTGATAAAGGATTCTCCATAGTTTTTCATCCAAAAGCAGAGCACAGAAAAGGCAATCAAACATTCCCTAAGCGTTGAACACAGAGGAATAGCCTGCACAACAAAACCATGCTGATCTATTGATCTGACCTATAGTGGAATCTGGCATCTGCTAATTACTCCTGCTTGCAACAGACTTTTCATACTGATCTAGGTGCTGCTTTCACTCCTCAAATCCAGTTGTAAGCAACTGCAAGGCAGATGACAACCAGCACTAAAGGGATATCGTCGCTCCCCTGAGCAGGTCAGAGTTGCAGTGAAAAGGTGAGAAGATGCTAAGCTCTCCTGAATGAATCACAGTGTCCTTTTTTCATTTCATGAAGCAATCGAAAGAGCAATTGCATGAAGCAATTGAATGAAGCAAGAGCTCTCCCTCTTCCTCTCACGCACCAGTGAGGCTGACAGACAGAGATTTTACACTGTTCTGATGGTGACTAACGAGGCTTGTTTCGCATTAGTGCTTTACAGCCACATTCAGTCTTAACCAATGGTTCTCAAGCTTCTCCGGCCAAGTACCTAGTCACAACAATGCTCCCTCTAATTTTCATAATTATGTGAGCAAATTAATAATAAGCACTGAGCACACTGACATCACTGCACATTGTAATTTGAGAGCAAGCTTAAAAACTGAGCAATATAAGGACATACTTTGATAAATATTTTGATATAAATATTAGCATATATCTCTGTTAGTGATGCACCGATCGACCAGCCAGGGACCGGAATCGGCTGATTTACCGCATGACTGGTCCAGACTGGTGACTGGCCGATCAGTCTCATGTCTTTCCAATTTCGAGCTGGTCTGTTTTGCTGCCAGCAGCACAAGCAATAACGTCAGCTGAGCGTTCTCGCTCTCTCCGCCTCCTTTCTCCCACTCGTCTCATTCGCTCTGGTTAAATAGCGCTTGTATTGCGCATCATTTTAGTCAATCCCGCAGGTTTTCGCGCTCACACCACTGATCTATATAAGTGGTGCGCACAAGCCGCTTCTCAGTCTCAAACAGCTTGTGAGTTGCAACTCGCAAGTACCGAAATGAGCTGCTTAATGCGCTTAAACAGTCAAATACATAAAAAAGAATGTCAAAATGCCCGTCTTGCCGAGTATTCAGTTAAACGCAGTCAGTTTTGAAACGTTAAATAGTTGAGAAAGATAATGCCTGACAACAGCACTAATTTATCGTCAGTACTGGGTTCACAGTTCACATGGCTAGGGTACTTTGTGCTATGTGTGGATGACTGTGTTCGTCTGGCACCACCATTTTTGACCAGATGGTTTCAGACTTGGGCTGCACGATTTATCACGATTAAACCACACGCGATTTGGCAAAGGCTGCGATTATTTTATGTGCAGCTTGTCAGAGTTGTACAGCTTTGTGGTCAGTAGTAAATGCTTCTCCATCTGGAAGCCAGAGGGCGGTCTTGCGCAGAAATATGCCCTGCTGCAGAAGAAGATAACATGCATCATATCGCTGTAGCTGAATAAACAGAAGATTGAAACGCTTTGATTAACCCTTAAATGCATACCTCGGGTCTTTAGTGACCCAGGACATCATTCACTACCCTCCTCCTCGTTCATTTTTTAAAGTTAGACATCAACCTTCTTAGTATTCCTCAATCAATTCATTATAACGTATATAACAAGAAAAAAATCATAAAATTATAAAAGAATGCCTATTTTTGTATCCATTTTTTGTAAAAATTGTATAGGGTCGCTAACGACCCGAGGTGTGTATGAGTGTACATATATTTTTTCTTCACAACAATAATTGAACCTTAGATGAAGGAATAAGTGCAATTCACTTTTATTCCACAAGGTGGCAATGTCTGATACACAATGCTGAAGTGACAACTCATTCAGACAGAAAACAAAATAATAAGAAAAACATGAAATGGCTCAGCGATTTACTGCAGAGCAAGTACTGAACGCAATCAAATATGATTGTAACTGTCACTGGATGGATCTGGTGAAGCTGTTAGCGATCGAAATATTGATTTTGAAGATGTTGAAAATTATATAGTTTGAGATCGCGAATGGGCTCATATTTGTGACCTCAAACATAAAACTAGCCCATTATTTGCTGAATTTACTGGGAAATGAGCTCTGACGAGGACAGTGATGATGGCATAAAACATCTGCTCAAACCGAGCCCTTTCAAGCTCCAAAAGGTAACAAAATATGCTTTATTTTATTCTTCTGTAATTGTTACTCTAATATCAGAGGAGTTTTATATTATCACGACAGGTAGAGATCCATCCGTGTTAGATATAGATCCGGGTCGATAAAGACCCGAATATGTAAGAATGATTGGCGAAACAGTCATGCATTTAAGGGTTAAACATGGCTAATATACAAAACTGCCTTATTCTGTGTAAGAAGCCACATAATCTCACAGAAGGATGCTCAACTGTCGTTGAGCAGTGAGTTTGGAGTAAAAACATATTATATTCATATTGTGTGATAAATCCTGCAGCCCTAGTTCAGACTGAAACCATTTCAACAAAAAGTGGACTTCAGATTTTAGTCTTTCTCTTTTCGATTAGATGTACAAGCTGAATTTACAAGGCAGAAAAAAAGCTGTTGAGAGAACCAACTTGCTTTACAAGGACTTTGACATGGTCAAAACCTTACCACTTCACATTGCACATTGTAGGTTATGAACTTAGATGCACAAAGAATTACAAATAAAACAGGGAAAAAAACCACCAGATCTTTAAAATAAAACATTTCTAGAGTAATGTTAAACACCATCTGGGAGCATTCATCAACATCAACCAGGGGATTACTCATATATGAAATGCTGCATATTACGAACTATGACCTTTTAAAGAATTCCTAAAAGATGTCTTTTCCACAGACCCAGAATTAAGTACCCAAAACCCAGTGCGAATTCTCAAAAGGGCTCATTACTCATAACGGTTTAATAGGAATACTTCTGCTGACAATATTTTGCTACGTCTCCAGAGAGCCATTACCTGTCCTGACCAGATTTTACCTTATTCTGAATCATGCTCTTCACAACACCATAATGACAATGATTCATTCCCAATGCGCTTCAGCATCTGACACACAGGAGATTCGCTAACAAATCGATGGGGCTCAGATGTCCATGAGCAAGAGTTAGTTATGCCCACCGTTTCTCCACCGCGGCTCATTTTCTTTTGAACCTCAGAGCTGTGTGTGTGATTTAAAAAACACAAGGTCTGCTTGTTGATGTTTTATTCTAGCGTGAAACTCGCAGAGGCGTGATCCGAGGATTGATGGCTATTGTGAGGAGGTTAACCAGCTTGTACAGACACTCACAGAATATGTTCCCCAACAGAATGATGCCAGTTTGAATTATACGGAGCATTTCTTAATAAATACTTGTGTGTCATAGAGGCGGCGGACCTAATTATGACCAGAAAATCTACTCTTTTACTTATAGTAATGATGTGAGATTACTTACTAATTAACTGTACTGGCAAAGACCTTGAATGGAAATGAAACCTTTCAATTTCGACTTCAGCTCTAATCCTAAGTGGTCAGCAACTTTCTGAGGTTGGTGGGACCTGATTATACAGATGACATTCAAAGAGTAAAACCTCAAAGTGACACCAATATCATTCTCTCAGTAGACGTGCCAGCTGAAGATGAAACATGCTGCTGTGTGTGTTTGTGCGTACGTCTATTGCAAGTGGGAATGATGGGACAGGGAGAAAAAAAAAGAGAGAGAGAGACCACATTCTCCACACTTTAATGTCAGCCATTTCAAAGGTGTTTGTAACTCAGAAACAGGAGTTTTTTTCCCTTCTCTCAGCCTCTTTTAACCTGACACGCTTTCTCTCTGCCTCTGTAGAAAAAAGCTCAACATGAAAGAGTAAGAAAGTCTTTCCCCAGCTGTATTTGCACAAACTGGACTTTTGAAAATAACTGGACTTAAAACATGGCATCATAGCTGGTGTTAATGGAATATATACACATAATATACACGTAAAACAGCAATATTGTGAACTACTGTTAAGAGTTGTATTTGTTAACATTAGTTAAAGGGATAGTTCACCCAAAAATGAAAATTATCCCACGATTTACTCATCCTCAAGCCATTCTTGGTGTATATGACTGTCTTCTTTCAGACGAACACAATCGGAGATATATTTAAAAATATCCTGGCTCTACAAAGCTTTTTAATGGTAGTGAACGGGGGACCTGTTTTGAAGCCCAAAATAAATGAAGGCCATCTGCTGGAAGCTAGTTATTATAGTTAATAAAGTTTTAAATATGGATATTTTTCTTACAAAAACTCATCGCTTCATTTCAGAAGGCCTTTATTAACCCCCTGGAGCAATATAGATTATTTCGATGGCCTTCATTTATTTTGGGCTTCAAAACAGGCCCCCCATTCACTAACATTATAAACCTTGGTAGAGCCAGGATATTTTTTAAATATATCTATCTCTGATTGTGTTCGTCTGAAAGAAGATATTCATATACACCAAGGATGGCTTGAGGGTGAGTAAATCATGGGATAATTTTCATTTTTGGGTGAACTATTCCTTTAATGCACAGTGAAGTAACATGAACACACTATGAACAGCTGTATTTTTATTAACTAACGTTAACAAAGATGAACAAATACAGTAACAAATGTATTGCTCACGGTTAGTTCATGTTAGTTAATACATTAACTAATGTTAACAAATGAACCCAGGGCTCTACAGTGCCCCCATTTCACTCGCATTTGTTCCTGAAAATAACTGCGTGCGACTGTGAAAAAATATTTATGCGCACTGGCGCGAGTGACCCGATCAATTCAAATGAATAGATCTACAATCGGAATAAAAACTCCCAAAATGCATCTAAACTGAACAACAGTTATGTTTTGTACTGCAATCGGCTGCTTCGCATGTGTTACGTATATCTGCGTAATTTTTTTTTTTTAAGCCTTTAGGTGGCGTTGTGGGGAATCCCCAATCTGTGGAAGCAGAGTGATGTCATCTGGGATTTCCGCATAAATAGGCGTTGGCGGCAACAATGGATCTCTCTCCTCGTCTCCCTTTGTTCGTTCGCCCGCCGCTCTCGTTGCTTCTCTGGAGCAATTTAGTCCTTATTTTGTTATCAGTTTAATTTGTCTTTTTGGTGCTTTCGTTGCTCTATTTTACATGTGTTTTTCTTTGCGATTAGTTCTTTATATTGTTTAATCGGTAACGGGTAGTGGATTTAATTATTAGTTTTAGCAGAGGCCCGGAAGATTCACCTGTTTTTTATTGTCGGGAGTCAGGTAAGAACTGCTGGTGAGAGCAGCTGTAGACAGGCGTTCTTTGTTTTCCTAGCTGCCCTACCTGTTTACTGTTCTTTTTTTTTGTTGTTATTTGTTAGATTATGTTTGTGATTATGTATTGTTTGATTGTTTGAGTTGTTTTGTCTGCTATAAGTAAATGAAGGCGACTGGCGTCTTAAAAACCTGCAACAAGTGTCTGTGACTCTTTCATGTGTTCGGTCCATGTCCATTATTTGATTTAATTAAGTTCATGAGCTGTTATTTTGGTCATGGGCCGTAACAGCATGCCTTAATTCAAAGACTTTGCTTTAGTCAGCACAGCAGAGCAAGTGCAAAAGATGTGCACTCCGGACTACACTTAAAAGACTGTTTACAAGGTGCAACCGGTGTGACGCAGCCACGCGCACTTACCAGACCGCTGTTTCTTTGCAGCCAAATTAATTGTAAATACTACATTTGGATTATCATAATCAAGGTCGGAAATTAATGGGGGCTTGGAGCAAATATGCCTCCAAAAATTGATTAAAAAAACACACGCCTGTTATGAATGCCCGTGTGCATAGCCTATATTACTTTCACTTTTGAAGTAGAGGCAATTCGGAGGCGGCAATTGCTTGAATAGTGGGTGGGTTCATTATTATTCTTAATGAAAAACACAACAACAAAACGGTACAATGACAAACTCGCTTAAATATGCGCTTTTACATTTTGCTTGTCAACCGCATTTTCATCTATGGGCGAAATGGGCGAAGTGAGGTGAAATCTGACTTCTGCTGCTCACTGAATTGAGCAGACGTGCTCCGTTTTAACTGTAGTGTCTATTTTCTAACTAAACGAAATGATTATTATTACTATTAAAAAATCAAAACGGTGCTAACGGTGGGCAAGTGATAACCGATGTTGCTGCTGAACACCAGTGACACCATCGTTCGCAGCAAGACTAATATGTGTATCACACGACTGTTACTCCTGTTTCTCTCAGTATTGGCATGATTGCAAATGTGATACTTACTGATCTGATTATAGTACAATAAACAAGCTGATAAGTGACAAGTACAAGTACACAGTACTATCTGTTTTTGCTCGATTTCATGAGAATAGTTTCAAACAAAGTCACACCAGAACTGTTGCGCGTCTCCAAGCAACAGTGAAAACTGCGTTTTGAACGACTGAATTAATAACTCGCACATTAAGATTTACCGCCACCTACTGGCGGTTTTATTTTCATATTTACACTTTACATAGATTGTTTTTACTTAAAATATTAAACTTTTAAAGATTTTTTTTTTTTTTTTTTTTTTTTTACATATTTCTAAATTTAAAAAATATATATATTTAAAAACATTCATACAACATTATTTATCCATGGGCTTCATTAAGCAGTCTGTAAATGTCTAAATAATACCACTTCAGATGGAGCTTCTGTGCCACTTCTGCAGTGCAAAGATGGATTTTTTGATGATTTCATTTGATTGGTAACAGTCTGATTGGGTCTTTTTGTTGTAATTGAATTTATTGTTTAACATTTAAAAACAAATTTTCTAAGTTAAGAAATTGATTAAATATGATGCATGCATTTAATAAGATTAGAAAAATTGCTCTTATAATGGTACAAATGCCCCAGGAAATTAAAGGGCCAAATATCGCTCTGTAATAATGTCTGTTATTGATCAGAAAGTGCTCCTAAATTTTTGACTGTGCTCCTAAATTTTTTTATTAGGAGCACAAGTGCTCCTAAAGAAAAATGTTACAGTAGAGCCCTGGAACCTTACTGGTAAGTGTTACCCAATTTCAAATAACTGTTTTCTCACTTTGATATATTTTAAAATGTAATTTATTTCTGTGATGGCAAAGCTGAATTTTCAGCTGCACTACTTCAGGCTTTGATGAATACAAAGTTCAAAATATCAGCATTTATTTGATCGTGAAAAGACCAGGTATAAGGTATAAATGCCCTCCGAAAAACATTCGAGATGGATTTATTCAGATCACTCGAACCACTTTAGGTGGTGGTTCGTGACGCATTCCAGATGAAACTGGAGATGTGCAAATGCATCTGGTTTTTGAAGCCACATATGGTAAAAATATAAACGTGTTAGGGCATTACCAGCTCTGGTAGTCAAATATGACAGCCTACTGCAACATGCATCGCTAAAGAAATGACCTGCTGCAGATGAGTAGCTGAGGATCTCTTCAGCAAGCCAACATGCAAGCTGCCACAAATGAAACTGAAAGTTCGGCATCAGATCTTGAAGCTAAGCACACAATCATTTTCATTAAAAGTAGTGAGCAGTGCTGATACCGTTTTTTCTCATATTGAAATTTTTGATCTTGAAATTAGCTAATGATAAACAAATTGCTGCTCATATTTGTTGCTTTTTTTGAAATTTGCATATAGTGTGGGAAATGAAGATCAGATCTATAGTCAATTTGCAGAGACACACTTATGTAGTTAAGTGTAAATAGAAAGGTTTTTAATAAAATGAATAGCTATCTGATCAATAAAAATGCACGAGGTGACCAGGTGTAAACAGGCCCTATGGTGTTGTGAATGTGTTCCTAGGATGTCGCTATGTGGCTGCTCAAAAGAGCCTAGCCCCAAGTCTCGGGTTCAATTTTCACATTCATAAACTGTCAAGCAAAGGAGATGACAATGACAGCTGAGATAAACCAGCACTGAACATTACAGTCATAAATCAGACCTCAGATCTTTGTTTGAAGCGAACTGCCTTAAAAAAAATGATGAGATATTTAAAGCCAAAACGGCCCATGAGATTTTCTAGGATGTGACATTTGAAAAACAGTAAATAACCATTATGTTTTTTGGAGATGTATGTCAAGCATTAGAATATGCCCTACAAAGCTCTTTCTCCATGCAATGTTTGTGAAATCATTACGACAAGAACGTTTGCTTAGCTTGAAATCCTTCCTTTGTGCCTGTGGACATTTCAGGGGAAGGGGTGGGGGACAAAAAAACACCTCAATTACATAAAGACTTTTTTGTAACAGAAAAAGGAGCATCTTCCCTGAAGCTTTGCTGCTTATCATGAGCGCTTTTAGAGCAGAGGTAATGACTATAATAACTAGCCAGTGCATTTATTTCAGTCTTTCTGTCTCAGTGAAACACCGCTGTAGTTCAGATGACGGCTCTGGAGGGATTTCTCACATGGCTGAGCTGTAATAAGACTGAAAACGTCCTCTAACACTTCATGTTTCTATGGAGACTTTCTCTGTCGTAAATATACAGTTGACAGTGTGAAAAGAAATAGGCTTGAAAGATCAGACATGTTTACTGTGTATTTTCAAAAAAATGATCCATTCATCAGTCAAGGAAAACAGTGTGCATGGACAGACAAGAGGCTTGTTTTCTTTTCAAGCTTGAAACATGGGCTGAGTGTCTTTGCAGCAAGATCACTGTACCATGAATGAAGATCCGGATTCAAAGGCAGCCTGGGGCAGTTTCTCTAACCACTGCTGTTGAGCCCCTGAGCAAGAAGCCTCATCCTTCAGGGGTGTTTTCTTGTGGGTATGTGCAACAACTTCTCTTTCTCTCTGTCAGTCTGTGTCCATCTATTTGACAAAATCAGCCATTTATTTCAGAAATTAATTATCTTTAAATATAATTAATTATCTTATAAGAGTTATGTTTGAACAAAACCAGCAACACTTGGAGGGATCAGAAATAAACAAAAAAACTGGAGCTAAAAGATCAAGACTTTAAATAAAGTCTTGATCTTTTAGGCATTTACATTATTACAAATAAATGCTTTTCTATTCAAATAGATATTTAATATTATTTAAAATAATGTCACAATATTACAGTTTTTTACAGTATTGTTGATCAGATGGATCAGCCTTGGTGAGCAAAAGAGACTTCTTCCAAAAATATTTTTAAAAAATCTTACAGACTACAAACATTTGAACACGGGTAAAGCACACCGCCACTGGACTCTAGAGCAGTGGAGACGTGTTCTCTGGAGTGACAAATCACACTTCTGTCTGGCAATCTGATGGATGAGTCTGGGTTTGGCGGATGTGAGGAGAACGGTACTTGCCTGACTGCATTGTGCCAAGTGTAAAGTTTGGTGGAGGGGGGTTATGGTATGGGGTTGTTTTTCAGGGGTTGGGCTTGGCCCCTTACTTCCAGTGAAAGGAACTCTTAATGCTTCAGCATACCAAGACATTTTGGACAATTTCATGCTCTCAACTTTGTGGGAACAGTTTGGGGATGGCCCCTTCCTGTTCCAACATGACTGCGCACCAGTGCACAAAGCAAGATCCATAAAGACATGGATGAGCGAGTTTTGTGTGGAGGAACTTGACTGGCCTAACCTCAACTAGAGCTGGGCGATATGGCTGAAAACTGTATCACGATATCAGTGTTTCATATCGGTCGATATCGATAATTATTGATATTTTTTATGACCCATTTAAAATAAGGACATTTAAACATTTTTATTTTAAACTTAACCTTCCTCTGATCATAATCCCCTCAGTTATTAAGACAGAAATGTCAACAACCATGGAAAACTCAAATAATTCAAATAATTCTAAACATAAGTCTAAAGTAGGGTGACCACCCGTCCCGCATTTTGTGGGACAGTCCCGAAATTAGGAGCTTTGTCCCGCAAGACTTAAGTAGTGTCCCGCATTTCATTTATGTCTGTATTTCTTTTTTCATCCCTGAAATTACAATACCACAGTAAGAAATATAATAAAAACTGTGAGCATTTAAAAATCTATTTGTGCAGCCGTCATATTCTAGCCGTGAAAATAACCAACCAGCGCAATCATAGAGAGAGGTTTTCCCTATGATGACAACTGAGTGGACAGCGCAAAGAGCAGGCCTCATCAAAGTCGGTAAACACAACTACACCAGCAAGGATTTCATCTTCCATACTGGATAAGAACCTCAACAGCTGCTCAAAGCTGCCCAAATCGATGATTTAAAGCATGTAATCATCCATCCTGATGTTAAATATTTCCAACGAACGGCGGCGGTCAAGCGCTACACACGGAAATGGTCGAGCACCTACAGAAAAACGAGATATTCTCCATTTGTTTTAACCAATACAAAATTGCGAAATTCAGACACGACTTTCTTCTCACGTTAATATTTCATTTAATGCGGGTTCTATGGCGTTATTATATTGAAAAATGTCGAGAGCGCATCAAATGCGCGAGCAATCTCTCCACTCATAGGCGGATTCCCTTGCACAAAACTGGATGCGTGCGTGCGCTCACGCTCATATATCACATCTGCGCGCTCAAACTTTTGTCCTCCTGCATGTGCAGCCGTGAATCTAGAATTGTCTTCTCTCCAGGATTTAATGTTGCCATAAGCGCAACATTATAGTGTGGGCACCCACCGGCAGAAACATTAATCGGCGCATATGCCAAGTTTGCCAACACAATGTAAATCAATATTTACATAGCGTAATAGTTGTAAATTTATCTGTCTCATGTGTCCCGCATTGTCCCGCAAAATCACATCTACTGTTCTGCAACAGATCAATAGTCAGGTGGTCTCACTTTTCCTCTTTTATTTACAATTTCCTCGCTCGCTGCGGCACTCATTTTCTGCTTATCAGTTGCCGGTTACTGAAGAGAAACCCAGCAGACCAGCACGAGACAACGATATGGCGCAACCAAAATTGATACTGTTACATGATTGGCTGTTAGCGTGTCACTCCCTACATTGCTAGGTTACCAGAGAGCGAGTGCCTTTGTTAATGCAACCAAACTTGCTTTGCAACCTCTGTTTTCTTCCAACGAAGAATAAAAAATATCGAACGTTTTATCGAACACATTTTTTATTGATATCGATCACGTGTATATCGCGATACATATCGTTATCGTTTTATCGAAACGTTTTATCAGAAGAGTTGAGGCTGTTATAGCTGCAAAGGGTGGGCCAACTCCATATTAAACCCTACGGATTAAGAATATAGTATATATATTGTTCCTTCTAGTTAGAAAAAAAGTGTGAAAAACATACCTGTCACAGAACCCTTGTTTCCCTGGACTCCATATCCCAAGATCCTCCTGTTTCCACACCTGCACTCACTTCCCTCGTCAGCTCCTCATCAGCACTCATCACCTGCACCTGGACTCTATTGTCTGCACTCCCATATATTGCACTCACTCCCTTCACTCCTCGTCCGTTCTCTGTTTGTGTTAAGCGTATGTTTGGTTTCTCCTTGCCTTTGTTTGATTAAAGTTCTATGTTATTGTGGAAATCCGTATCTGCCTCATCTCTACACCACCATACCGTAACAGAAGAACGGACCAATACCGACCGGATTTTCCACAGAAAAAAAAAATGGAGACTTTCATCGGCTCCCAGGCTCCAACTTCTCCCTCACCTAGCACTCCTCTGACTGCTGGCGAACGCCTCATCGGGCTTCTACAGGTGGGTCGTTCGCTGGAAAGGTATGTGGAGGAGTTCGTTGAGCTCGCTTATGTGTCTGACTGGCCTGAAGCAGTTTTGATCTCCCTGTTTCTGGATGGACTAGATGATGACACCATCCGTTTTAGTGAACCCGATTATCGTTTCTCCTTAAGCGAAACCATAAATTCCATTTTATGGTTAAATGATTCCAAAGTTATCGTTGATTGGGTTCAGGATGGGTGTCTGTCTCTAGTCCATCCAGAGACACGGTTGGCCGGGCCAGTCAGTCAACCTCCGGCTTCCTCCGCATACCCCTCCAGCGAACTCCCTGCCTGCCCCACACGGAACCCACAATCCTCAACTGGGTCCCGTAAGCGGAGGAGGAGGAAGCAAGCCGCTCCAGTATCTCCAGAGCCCGCTCCAGTATCTCCAGAGCCCGCTCCAGTGTCTCCAGAGCCCGCTCCAGTGTCTCCAGAGCCCGCTCCAGTGTCTCCAGAGCCCGCTCCAGTGTCTCCAGAGCCCGCTCCAGTGTCTCCAGAAGCCGCTCCAGTATCTCCAGAGCCCGCTCCAGTCTCTCCAGAGCCCGCTCCAGTCCCCACAGAGCCAGCTCCAGTGCCTGTGGGGGTTTTAATTGTATTTGAGGGGATGAACGAGCCCGCTCCAGCCCTTTCCGAGCCTACCGCTCCAACCCTGTGCAAACCGCCAGATGAGGCGGCCTGGCTTATAGACTTTTGGACAGAGCCAAGTTCTCCAGCCGCCTCCTACGAGCCCTCAGCTCCAGCCGCCGCCTACGAGCCCTCAGCTCCAGCCGCCGCCTACGAGCCCTCAGCTCCAGCCGCCGCCTACGAGCCCTCAGCTCCAGCCGCCGCCTACGAGCCCTCAGCTCCAGCCGCCGCCTACGAGCCCTCAGCTCCAGCCGCCGCCTACGAGCCCTCAGCTCCAGCCGCCGCCTACGAGCCCTCTGCTCCAGCCGCCGCCGAGCAACCCGCTCCAGCCGCCGCCGCCGAGCAACCCGCTCCAGCCGCCGCCGCCGAGCAACCCGCTCCAGCCGCCGCCGCCGAGCAACCCGCTCCAGCCGCCGCCACCGAGCAACCCGCTCCAGCCGCCGCCGAGCCAGCTGCTCCTATTATGAACTTTGTTGCTGAAACATCCAGCCCAAAGACTGTTTTCCCTCCCTGCCTCCCTCTCCCACCGCCATCCATGTGTGTCTTCGCCGAACCTCCACCTCAAACCCCCTCGCCCAGATCTCCACCTCGGACCTCTGGGCGATTACCTACACCCTGGCTCCAACCTCCCTCGTCTCCACCATGGCCCATCAGTCCACTAGTCTCACCAGTCTCCATCCTGCCCCCGTTCACACCTTGGTCATTCGTCAGCCTGCCCTCACTTCTGGACTGCACTCCTCCGTCTTCGCTCCGTCACTCCGTCCCTCAGCTCCAGTTGGCCTCCTCACTCCCCCTGGTGTTCACTTTGTTGTATGTCGTCTGTCTTCAACTGCGGCCTTCTGGAGCCCCGGCTGCGCTTCGGTCGGCGGAGCCGCTGGTTCCGCCATCTCCCGCCGGTCCTTCAGCGCCGCCTGGGCTCAACGGCTCAAAGGCTTCGGTACCTGACCCTGCATGGCAGCCCGCTGCACCTGACCCTGCATGGCAGCCCGCTGCACCTGACCCTGCATGGCAGCCCGCTGCACCTGACCCTGCATGGCAGCCCGCTGCACCTGACCCTGCATGGCAGCCCGCTGCACCTGACCCTGCATGGCAGCCCGCTGCACCTGACCCTGCATGGCAGCCCGCTGCACCTGACCCTGCATGGCCGCCTTCGGCTTCTGACCCGCCATGGCTGCCTTCGGCTTCTGACCCGCCATGGCTGCCTTCAGCCCCTGACCCGCCATGGCTGCCTTCAGCCCCTGACCCGCCATGGCTGCCTTCAGCCCCTGACCCGCCATGGCTTTTGAACCTGCCCTGGAGACCTCCACTCCAGTTTGCTCCTCCCCCTGCACCAGCTTGAGGTCTCCAGGGCGCCCGCCCCCCTCCCGGTTGTTTCATCTACGGCGCGAGGACGCGCCTACCGGGAGGGGGGGGTAATGTCACAGAACCCTTGTTTCCCTGGACTCCATATCCCAAGATCCTCCTGTTTCCACACCTGCACTCACTTCCCTCGTCAGCTCCTCATCAGCACTCATCACCTGCACCTGGACTCTATTGTCTGCACTCCCATATATTGCACTCACTCCCTTCACTCCTCGTCCGTTCTCTGTTTGTGTTAAGCGTATGTTTGGTTTCTCCTTGCCTTTGTTTGATTAAAGTTCTATGTTATTGTGGAAATCCGTATCTGCCTCATCTCTACACCACCATACCGTAACAATACCTTGATTATTTTTGCTGTACTTTTTGTGTTTTACACCTTACTTCAATCTTTTTGAATAGAGTTGACAATAATGGCTTTTTGGGTGAAAAATATGTTAGTTCGATCAATTCTAAGCAATTTCAGAGATTTTTTTAGAGACCTATTTCATTGTCTCTTCCAACTGTTAATAAAGAGTTGAGAAAGGTCTGAAAATAAAAAAGTTGCATAGCATAAAAAAGAAAAAAAAAAAGACCGTGCAGCAGAAAAGAGAGAAGAAAGGACAGAGCAGAGATGGTGAAAGGAGAAATAAAGAACTGCAGAGAACAGAAGCAGTGGGGGAGTAATTATTAAGCGATCTCCTGTGAGGAACTCCTTTACAAAGGGACAAAAATACCACATAATCAGACATACTCATTGTCACATTGTTAACCAAGGACATTTCCACCATGTGTGCATCCTCTGTATGCATATGTACGTTCAAATAACAAGCTTGGGATACAAAAATCCATCACTGAAGACAAATTGTACCTATGTGCTCCAGATGGAGCGTGGTGCCACTGCACCTAAAATTGCAAATGAAAATATAGAAATGAGCGGAACAGCATGCACTCTGGCACGAGACGCATGCTGGTGAACCACCTTGTTATAAATACTACAACTTTTTTTTTTTTGAGAGAAAAAAGGGGAAGGATGCGGCATGCTGTAGCCTTGACCAGCTTTTCCCAAAATCCCTTATCCAATATAAGAGCAGAAAAAAGCACAGATCAGTGGACAGAGAAAGCAGGATCTTCCTTTGAAAAGGTTACTTAGATAAATGTTGATTCAGAGTTGTGATTGTTAAGTGTCAGGGAATCAATACTGGCTATGTGGAAATTTAATTCTGCAGATTTACACAATAAATTGAAATGCAATTGAAAACCACTGCAGGAATTCTAAAAAGATTTTCTTTAAAAAGAATGGAAAAGTGTGCTAATTTAAATTGAATCCGTAGAGATGGCTAAGATTACACGCCATTTCATTTAGGCTTTACTCACATGTAAACATTAAAGGCAGTCAATGGATGGACAGACATCTCTCAGATTTCATCAAAAAATCTTCATTTGTGTTCCGAAGATGAACGTAAGTCTTACGAGTTTGGAACGACATGAGGGAGAGTAATTAATGACAGAATTTTCATTTTGGGGTGAACTAACCCTTTAAGTATTCAGTGAAATGGTAATGTGCAATATACATACATACATACATGTGGTTTTCCTACCAGTTAGATGGTGTTAAAGAAGCTATGCCCAACTATTCTGCTTTTGGTTATAACTATATCTTTGTATTTCACAAAAAAAAAAAAAAAAAAAAAAAAAAAAAAGATTTCTGTGTAGACAGATTATGTATATCCTGCTACCGTCGCCGCCACTGCAATGCTTATCCATTAAATGATCTTAAACAGTACAGTCTTACCCCTTAATATCACCTCTTCAATCAATTTGGAAGAAAATAGGGAGAATACTTGAGTTTAGCTTGAAGTATCTGGATGAATCCCAAATTGCACACTTTTCTTTGGAAAGGAATGGATAGCAAAGTGTATTTAGAAGTTAGGGAATGTTTAAGAGACTAACACTTCATCACCAGTTAACCAAAACTTTTGGCCTTAATAAAGTGCAATGCTGGAGATACTTACAGCTAAGACATTTGTTATGTGGGACTTTTGGCTCTTGTAGTCATGCTCCACAAGAGGATAATATTTTGTCTACAATCCTAGCAGCATGGGGTAGTGGGCATGAGGCGTCAGTATATTACAGATTGCTAATGGATAAAGTGGGTTATAGTTTTTATTCAGCTCTTAAAATAGTCTGGAGTAAGGATTTGAATATTTCAATTAGTGATGAAGATTGGATCAGACTATGTACAAATTTTAAAAGTAATGTCAAGGAAACTGTGAGTACGACTTATGCAGTTTAAAACATTGAATAGTTTTTATTGGACTCTGAGTAAGCCATTAAGGCTCGGTTTGAAGGACTCTGATGAATGCTGGCAATGTGAAAGGGAGGACGGAGACCTGATGTATTCTCTCTGGTCCTACTCTAAAATACAGGAATTCTGGTTCATAACTATATTCAAGATGTGGCAGAATGTTGCTTTTCATTCTGTCTAGGTATTTATGTCCTTGGAGACTCATCTTTTCTAGGCTCTGATGTAGAGGCAACCAAATGGATTCAAATAAGTATCATGATATGGAGACAAAATTATTATGTGAGGCTGACGGTCAACAGGGTCGCCATCTTTCCAAGAATGGGTTACAGAATTGGGGAAAGTTGCAGCATACAAAAAAGTCATATAGACTACTTGAAAAAAATGGAAGTGTATAGGAGAAAGTGGGCTAAATACTTTTATTGAAGGTTTTACTGAAGGACCAGTATAATGACCTGATGGTGAGTGTCATTAATATATTCGGTGACAAACATTTTCACATTATTACCAAGACATTTTGGACAATTTCATGCTCCCAACTTTGTGGGAACTTGTTTCAACATGACTGAGCACCAGTGCACAAAGCAAGATCCATAAAGACATGGATGAGTGAGTTTGGTGTGGAGGAACTTGACTGGCCTGACCTCAACCCAATAGAACACCTTTGGGATGAATTAGAGCGGAGACTGCGAGCCAGGCCTTCTGGCCAACATCACTGTCTGACCTCACAAATGCGCTTCTAGAAGAATGGTCAAAAATTCCCATAAACACACTCCTAAACCTTGTGGAAAGCCTTCCCAGAAGAGTTGAGGCTGTTAGGCCGTGTGTCCACCAAAGTGTTTTTAGCCAGCTGAAAACGCTAGGCGCTCTGTTTAAAACGCCTATCTGTGAGCGCTTGAGAGCGCTTCTGCAGCACAGCGTTTTTTTCCGTTGAGACGCTTTGTTGCTATGATACGGAATATCCACGGCACTGTTACTTATAACTGATTTTGCAGGTAATTTGTTTCAGACTAAAATGTTGACACAATGTGTTATTACTTGCTATGTATGTTCGGAGACCAGCAATATTAATTTCTCATCCATTTTGTTTCTGTTTGTTGATATTGCTGTACAGCAAGAATGTGACAGCTGGTCGGTGTTGTATTTGTCCTGCCCCTCCTCCACTCTGATTGGACGGCTGGCTAAAAAGTGACAGTGATGAGCGCAGCGTTTTACTCAAAGTTGAACCAGTAAAAAACGCTGAGCTCTCTGTTTTACACCTTACTTCAATAATATTCAGGATAATATTTTGTCTACAATCCTAGCAGCATGGGGTAGTGGGCATGAGGCGTCAGTATATTACAGATTGCTAATGGATAAAGTGGGTTATAGTTTTTATTCAGCTCTTAAAATGGTCTGGAGTAAGGATTTGAATATTTCAATTAGTGATGAAGATTGGATCAGAATATGTACAAATTTTAAAAGTAATGTCAAGGAAACTGTGAGTACGACTTATGCAGTTTAAAACATTGAATAGTTTTTATTGGACTCTGAGTAAGCCATTAAGGCTCGGTTTGAAGGACTCTGATGAATGCTGGCAATGTGAAAGGGAGGACGGAGACCTGATGTATTCTCTCTGGTCCTACTCTAAAATACAGGAATTCTGGTTCATAACTATATTCAAGATGTGGCAGAATGTTGCTTTTCATTCTGTCTAGGTATTTATGTCCTTGGAGACCCATCTTTTCTAGGCTCTGATGTAGAGACAACCAAATGGATTCAAATAAGTATCATCATATGGAGACAAAATTATTATGTGAGGCTGACGGTCAACAGGGTCGCCATCTTTCCAAGAATGTGTTACAGAATTGGGGAAAGTTGCAGCATACAAAAAAGTCATATAGACTACTTGAAAAAAATGGAAGTGTATAGGAGAAAGTGGGCTAAATATTTTTATTGAAGGTTTTACTGAAGGACCAGGATAATGACCTGATGGTGAGTGTCATTAATATATTCGGTGACAAACATTTTCACATTATTATTTTAACTATTTAATTGTTCATTTATTTTTTGTAAAATGGAATGTAGTTTTGTGAATTTAAGGCAAAAAAAAAGTGTGACTCATTAAAAAAAAAAAAATGACTGAAATAATCCCACAATTGTCACCAGACACCTGTTTGAGGAAATGAAGAATCATGACATCATCCCCTCTTGCAACAAGCAACGCCTGGCGGTGGCACGTGAGTTGAGAGTGATGAACAGTCCTAGTGGTCGGTTAAGAAAGTGCTTTCGCTGACCTTATGAATATTCATTCCCACCCCACTCCGCTGTGACTCACTCACCCAGAACAGCTCTATCTGTACCATGAATTATGGAAATAACGATACAACAGAGAAGAATGAGAGACATTCATCTCCTTTTATTGCAGAACGCCGGTACAAAGAGAGAGAGACGTGTAATAGAATGAGTGAAGAAGGGCGATAGGGAGGGAGAATGACAGATTGCTTGATGGAAATCTTCCCTTTCTGACAGTTCTCTTTGAAGAAAGGAGCAGTCAAGTAACAGCACAAACAAATAAGATTGGAAATAAACAACAGGTGACAGACGATTTTTATTATCTTTTTGTTACTAAAAACCTGATCATTTTGCGCTGTGTTTAAGATATCTGCTTCGTCTTTTCACAGGCGTTGAAATGCATGTATTCCTTTTCAAGTCTAAAATCCAACTCCTGCCAAAAAGCAAATGATGCAGCTTCTTGATCAGGACATCTCTGCGTGAAGACATCCAGAGTTTCCAGACGCTTTGGGTTGCTGTATTATTTATGGGAAATAAATTCCAAGTGCACATGACAAGTCACATATCTGTTCTGAATGTAGAAACTATACATTAATACAGTATGTGGGGAATTGA
Organism: Megalobrama amblycephala; assembly: GCF_018812025.1. Taxonomy (NCBI): domain Eukaryota; kingdom Metazoa; phylum Chordata; class Actinopteri; order Cypriniformes; family Xenocyprididae; genus Megalobrama; species Megalobrama amblycephala. Next base: position 23,966,113 of record NC_063058.1, read on the forward strand.
TTTAGAGTTAAAGGGTTAGTTCACCCAAAAATGAAATTTCTGTCATTAGGTACTCACCCTCATGTCATCCCAAACCCGTAAGACTTCATTCATCTTCAGAACACAAAATAGTCAATGTGACTACAGTGTTTCAACCTTAATGTTATGAAGTGACGAGAATATTTTTTGTGTGCAAAAACCAAGCGGCAACCTCCCCCAGTCTCTCGTGAAGCCAATACGGAAGTGACTTAAACTGCGATTCATCGACTGGCCGCTAGGGACAGGCTCCAAAAGAGAGCAGAATCTCATTGAGTCACATGTTAAATTGGCCAAGTTTACAGCAGAAAAAAACATGTTTACAAGTTGGTTCAAATTGTGGTTTTGGTCTATACTGCTAATGTTGCCCTTCATGACAACTCTGAGGGGGGTGAATTTTTTTTCTAACTCATTCGTTTAAATTATATTAAGCCTTAAAGTTCTGCATAATTAAGGGCGTGGTCACTTGAGTGACAGGTAGATGCTGCTGCTGTCTGTGAGCCGTCACTTTACCTCAGCTAATTCCAGCCGCTGAATTTGGCATCTCAGCCATATTTGTGCTCGATTATTTTATACAATTATAAAATATGGCTTGCTGCATAATATTCGAGACTGATGTGTGTCTGTGTAGATGTGCATGCATGCGGAAGAAACAGAACACACGTTGTTGGATCGTGGCATTGGCTGAAAGTTTTGGTTGTGAGATTCACTACAATGACAATGGCGGGAGGATATCAAAATCCGACAGCACTGCTTGGATATTATAACTAAAAGTGCTGCACTATTTTGAAAAAATATACTTTGGACACAGGCTCATTTGTTTGTTAGATACGATCGTATACAGTTTTACAACATAAACGCTGCTCAGATTGCATTATTTCTTGAAGAACGATGACAGAGAGCAGATCATTCAGAAGAAATGTGAAATGTTTTTTTTGTTTTGCAATGGACACTCATATTTTACCCAAGTGCCACAGATTGGATTCATCTCGCGATCTCTATTTCATTATAAAGGTATGAAGTCCCATTTGATTTTCCATGTTGTTATTTGCACATCCAACACTGGTGTTGGAGCATCTAAGTTATATCTTAAAAAAAAAAAAAAACACCGTAGATTGACAGTAAACCTTTAGAACTTTCTGATGATAAAACCTATCTTCATTAATGTTTTAGATCGTATCTTAGATAGCTCCTTGGCTTTGACTGCTAACATGGTCACGTTGAGCTAGGCGGGCGTGGTTTCAGCAACCAGTCGCATCAGCTCAAACCACCTTCCCGCTTCTTTGCCCATTTTCAGTTATCCGGGAGTGACGTGCAGTCACGTGCTGCTAAGATGGCCGCGGCCTCATTTTTGCGTCAAAACTGCTGTTCAGAACTCTATGGGTGACGTCACGGACACTACGTCCATGTTTTTTTTTACAGTCTATGGCAAAAACAAACCAAAAATAACAGCTTTATTCAACAATTTCTTCTCTCTCCTGTCAGTCTACTTCGTAGTTGACGTAGTTAGCACTTTTTAGAGATTTAGCAACCAACTGACTAAAGAAAAAAAGTGCTAAACATAATCTGCATGCCACAATCTTGCAGGCCGGCTCTGAATGGATGCCTCAATAAAGCTACCGCACACACGCACTGCTTGAGTGCTCTCACTTTCTTTCCTCCACATGGACTCCCTTGAGTCATTCTGAGCTCGCCAGACATGATTTTTCAAGTTTCTATCTCTGTATATCGTATCAATCTCCCATCGACCTCCTACAGAACTTCAGACAGTATCGTCTCCAGCTGCAAGACAGACTCTCTTCTCCTCTAGTTAGAGACGGCAAAAGGAGATCTTTTTCATCATGCGCTTTGTAACTAAAAGTTTTCTCTCAAGTGCTGTGGGCTACACAAAACAGATGAATCCTCTAAAGATTAGAGGAAGTGCTGTTTGAGGCTGATGAATAATTAGTCTTAAAAATTAACGTGTCTTCTCTGCGTACCTCTCATCATCTCAAATCAACAAATGCTCTTGAAACCCAGGCAGACTGGAAAAGTAATGAAAGCTCCGGGTCACGGCACCAGATCAAAGCAAACATTCTAACCGACCCTGCAACAAACAGTACAATCCTGTATTCCCCTCTATTACCAGACTGCCAGGAGGGATCAGATGTTCAGAGAGAATGCAGCAGGCTAAGGGGCCTTTCACAGAGGACGTGTTCTTGCTTAAGAAACAGATATATAGAGCGTAATGAAATAGAACAGAAGGTGCGTTTATTGGCTTATTAACTTCTGTACACCATTGCTAATATAAACACTTCACTTCTCTATATGTAAATACACTTGTAAATATGTAAATATGCTTACCCACAGATTCTTCTGATTGGCCCACTACTTGAAAGCTGATATTGATCCACTAGAATAATTTTAACATGGCGTTTTGGCCAAAGATGTCAGTTTAGCTGATAAACGTAAAATAAAAAGTGCAAAAATGGAATGCAAACACATTTTGTTTGAATGGCCCCCGTATGTTTGTTTGCACAGTCTTAGATCTCTATGGTAAATTTGTGCTCTAAACTGTCTCTACAAACTTCTGATTGCATTTCAACAGCCATGCTGTCATGTAGACGTGACTTTTCTGATATTGTCTCATCTTGGCTCCATCTTTGAGTGGATGTGTGTGTGTGTGTGTGTGTGTGTGTGTGTGTGTTTGCGACTGCAGAGCTGGTCCATCAATATGCATTCTTTTCTTAGTGTGCTAAGAGCCTTGAGGAGGGTGTCCAACTTTTTCTAGCTCTCCAGCCATTTTAGAGTAATGATTTCTGAAAAGTTGGCAGAGGAAAAAGCCTTTGGAAGTATTTTGGCAGCAGGTAGATAGATAGAGAGAACAGGAAAGAAACAGACAGCCAGGCAGTGGAGTTCTTCATTAAAGATGTGTATATGTGAATGATGACCAGGATTTTGAGTAGAAGTGTCTGCATCTGGGTACTTTTGACAAACTGGGATTGAAGTAATGTGAGAGAAGTCAATGTGGGGACAAGAAAAAAAACAAAATGGAAAATGTCAAAAAAAAAAAAAAAAAAAAAAAAAGGGTCATAGTAAATTACATACAACAATGTGCTAAGTTCTATATTGAAGACAACATGAAACATTGATTACAACCCATGGCAAGACATTTTTCCATCAGGAATTGATTGGAAGTTGTTTCTATATGAATTGGAGATTAAATAAAAAAAAAATAATCAAAATATCCTTTGTGTGCCACAGAAGAAAATAAGGGATAAAGGTTTGGAACAACATGAGGGTAAATGGCATAATTACATAGTCTTCACTGTGTAATTAAATATAGATTAATCCTTATTAAAATTGCAGAAGTTATTCAGTCAAGAGCAGTGAGTGATTTTTTTCTTTGTCCTTTGTTTGAATAACATTAAAAACAGATAGCAGCAGATTTATTATGCTGTTGTCAATTTAAGTGATGCAATTGATCCAATACACTGATACACATGGGTTTAATTTACATTCACTTAAAGGGTCATGAAACCCCAGAACACATTTTTTGAGATGTGAACAGATATGTATAGGCTTCACACCTTTGAAAACACTAAAGGTACTCATTTATTTTATTTTTCAGAGCGATTTCTGTCTTCAGGTTTGAAAAGCAAAGTCGGCGCAACGCCACAAAATCTGACGTCATCGTGTACTACCAGCAAGATCCGGAGTGCTGATTGGCTCTACTATGGGCTGATCGAACATGCTGACGTCAACAGTTTCTGCATTTATTCATGACATAAAGCTCATTCAATCCAATCACTGCGCTGTAGTATGCATACGATTATAGGAAGTATCACTCCTCTTGCCTCTGTCTCTGTTGTCATTCAGAGACATGGGTCGTAGTAGGTGCTCGTTACCTCAGTGCTACAACACAAAAACGCATTTTCCTGCGACGCGACCGGAGCAGAAGTTTGGGTGCAAGTGGATTGTTTTGCTGTAATCTACCAGCACAAATGGAAAATATGTTCGCATGAGATCGCATTACAGCAGAGAATTCAAATGTCACAAAAGTGCTGTTCATTCACCTCTGTGTTCGGACACGCGAGCCGTGCGTATGTTTCCCTCAGCACAGCAGCACATGAGTGTTGTTTGTATTTTGCCCGCGATGCGGTCAGAACTGGAGTTTGAATACGAACACATCAAAAATACAATTGTTATGATATACACGCGGAGCGCGCATATGATCCGTTTCAGCGCGGAGCTCCACATTGTGTTTAACAACACTATACCCTTTAAGACAACAGACTATGTTTATGAGAAAACTTGCCAATACAGGCATTTTGACATAATTTTGTGTGAATATGTCCTTTCAAGTGTAAGAAGACGTGAAAGAGAAATCAATTCAGTATTTGTGCGCTGTCTGAGGCACGGCTATCTGGCTGAGCTCTTCGGGTGTGTGTTGTGCACACATAGGGTTGCCACCTTCAATACAGAAAAATAAGGGACGCCGGCCGCAGCGGGGGCCACACCCCTCGGGGCCACGATGACCACAGTCCCGATGGCGTGCCAGTGGTGGTATATCATAACTTAAAACATGTTTTCATAAAAATATTAAGATTGATACCAATGGACATTATAATAAGATATGCGCTATTGAAATCAGTGTGAACAGATGCACTCAATCTCTCACTATCACAACTCAAGTGTTCATATTGAATACACAGCTATGACAAAGCTCAGCCAACACACAAAAAATAAGCTTTTGGAGGAACTTGTGAGATGTGAACCATATTTTAATAACTTATTAAATTAACAGATCCATAACTTCGTAATTATAAATTAAACAAATTGCAAATTGTCATTTGTTGCGAACAAAGATTTTGGCTAAAATATTTGTCATTGTTTGCAGTAACACCATCCAAACAGTGAAATCACACCTAAATAACAGTAAATGACATAATATCTACAAACAGTTCTTATTTAAGTAAAACATTTAACATTTTTATTATTGGTAAGTAAATATATTTTTGTATTTATTTATTCCATTTTTATATAGACTATTGTTAATTCTATAGTATTGAATGATGCAATTATTTAAATTGGTTAAGCATAAATAGTTGTTTATTTTATTCACATAGGTACTATATTTTGATTAAATATGTATTAAATATATATCTCTTATCTCTTATCGAGTATTACCCAATCAGGGGCAGAATAGGATGTGTCTTCACACAATGAGGGTGGGGTGATTTGCATGGGATGCTGCATAACGTGGACCTATGTAAAATACGGGACAAATCATTTTGGCTGTAAATACGGGACGATTCCGTATTTCACAGGACGGGTGGCAACCCTACGCACACATAACTTCTCAAACAGCACACAATTACCGAATTGAGTTCTCTTTTGAGACTTCTTGCGATTGAATATTTAAATTGGCAAGGCTTAAAAACGTATGTAAATGATAAACTTTTGTGAAGATGCAGTACTTGCCCGATCAGGACAGTGACAGTTCCGAGTGTCGTTCACACTGGACCCAGGCAGTCCTTATTGTCGAGCCCTTTGCATTTGTGGTTGAATGGCCTCTTTTAAGAAAGTAAAATATCAACTGACATCATGTTGACTTAATTCTCATTAATTATTAGTGTTTGCTTGATTAAAAAAAATGTGGCAAAAAACTACAGTCAACGGAGCATTACAAAGTTTGGTGTCAAAATGCCACATTTTAATTAACACTTAACTCTATTAATTTGTTGGACACACAGTGCTGTTTTGATATTTTATAATAATGCTATTTGTACAACATCATCTTCACAGTGGGTGTTTCAACCACTTCACAATTTGAAACATGCTGGAGTCATTTGAGAATCTTTCAACATCACAAACATTTCCTTTAGTCTTTTAGCACCAAATCATCACTCCCTTTTAGGTCTTATGTGTACTTGTGCGTTCAGCCAAACACTAAAAATCAACACGAGAGGCAAGATACCAAAGACTTGCTCTGTGTACTAAATCTCAGGACCTGTCTGATTCAAAACTAACAGAACACAATGATGAGGCACTGTGGCAAATGCAATCAGCCCACAATACACCGGCCACCATTTTCCTCACCAACTACTATGAGCGCAGAGAGACCTTTGAGAGCTCTACTCAGCGACGGGAGCAATCACGAGTGTTTTTGTGTGCAGACGCAGAGAGGTGGGGAGAGATGGGTGAAATGCGTCACTGAAGTGTGCTGATCAGCTGCCTGTTAAGCTGTTATTCACACACACACACACACACACACACACACACACACACTCACATAAATGTAGCACAACACAAGAACACCACCAACTGCAGTCAAGACAATAAAAAGCTGCTCAAATCCCAAATTAAACCTTCACAAATGCTAGAATCCTGTTCCAAATGCAAATCCCCAATCCTCCTCTTCTTTTCTGAAACAATGCCCTCGGCATTCAGCGCTATAGTCTCTGGTTTAGCCCAGTGAGCAACTGGAATAGTTTAAGGGTACAAATGCTTTGTGGGAAAAGAAGTGGAGTGACAGATGTATAGCTTGTGGGTCCTCAAGCGGTAGAAATTCAAAAGGTAGTGTGTAAAAACCCTTCAAGGCGCTATATTTTATCCATTTTCTATGTACAGCAAGTCACTTCAGATAAAAGGGTCTGCTACTGACTACTGACCTTTAAGACAAAGAAGGTGTCAATGCTTTCTGAAGCTAGAGCCGCATACCACGCTAATGCAAAACTAGAGCATATGGCGTTACTCTGCTGCTAATTATTTCATCTCTTTTCCGCTGAATGGGTTTAGCAGCTGTTCACAACTCTCAGGTTGAGGATTCATTTTCCTGAAATGCTCCCTAAACTCATTCCTTTTAGTTGCAGTGATAAGAACCAGTTGTTCCTAATTTTTTTCCCTTATTCCCCATCTGAACAACCATGTTCCTCAGGTATGCTCATTACAACAGTGGTGGAGAAAAGTGACAGGTGTGTGGACAGTGGGAGGCCCTTGAAATGTCTAGTAGTCATGAAATTGGGAAAGTCAATTTAACTTACAATAGCCTGTTCAGCTTGTGTTATACAGTGAATCAGCGTATCTGCACTTGTGACGGTGCTGGAAATGATGGGGAACAGGTCAAGATGTATTTAACTGAACTGTACCATTACCTGCTCAGCAGGAATTTTGCTTTAGTTATGGTCAGGGATTGGTGAGGTGTTGAAAGCAGGCTTAAGAGACAATGCACACACTCTTCACCTGTTCAGTGACATTCACAGCCTCCAGCGTGAGAGCGTATGCGGCTCAGTCTCACTACCCCCCCAAGTCCCCTCTACCTTCCTCCGCATCCTCACAGGAACATCCTATCGCTCTGAGGGATGACAGCTCTAGAAACATGACATTTAAGCCCCACTCTCGCTCCTTTTATCTCCATCTATCCATCCATTCTCCTCTGCAAACAGGCCAAAGCCTTACCTGCAGGATACCAGACAGGCAATCAAGTAATTATGGGCCTGGATAAATGTCTCATGTGTCTCATCGTTCTCCAGAGGAGAGTGACAGGCTCTTTCAGAGATGAATAAGGTGTCTTCCGTCATTTCGGACGGGTCATTTGTTGACCTGATGTCACTTTTGTCAGCCTTAATCACTGCTTCAGACTCATGCTGAGTCTCAGGTGCGACAAAATACACTATGGACTTTGTATTATACTGTGTAGTAATTCCCTTTGATTTAAAAAAAAAAGGGGGGGTTAAAGTGTTATTAAGTTTTTTTTAATCTGGCCACAATCTCAGAAAAATCTAATTGGCTGGAAGTCCCGCTCAAAATAGCTGTAAATGAATAATCAAATATTCTGACTGGCTGTGATTCCATCTCTTCTCACAGTATTTTGGTCTGTCTAACATCTTGGCCTTGTTATCCAGCCCATTTTTTGCTCAACTTTCCTGTCATCTTAGAATCTTGCTGCTCAGCTCTCCTTGAATAATTTTCTTCCTTTCGCTACTTTTTCTCTTCCCGTTTTCACAGTCTCTCTCCATTTTTTATCTCAGTCTCTTGCTATCTGTTCCTCCCTCTATATAACACATTTTTGAAGCAATATCATTTCAGCGTTGTAAGATTTCTGGTGGATCCCTGCAAGGAAGCTCCATGCCAAGACACAGCCACGGCAGCGGCTCGGATTAGCGTGCCACGCCTTTTTATCCAGAGACCTGCATCACAAAGCTCTTAGCTCAAGTCTCACTTTCTGAACAGAAAAAAAATAACATCAAATGGAGAGGAGAGAGAGGGAGACGAGAGAAAGCACCATATGGCATCAAAAATTCAACTCAGAACACAGGGATCCTTCAAGGACTCTCACAATCTGTCTGAGAGTCTGAAATGAATAATGAAAAATCAATCCGCCGTGCTGGGTGTGAAAGTGTCCCATGTTTGATTGACAGGCCAGTGTCAGGCATAAATAAATGGAGATGCAGGGAGAGCTTGTTCATTATGCCACACTAATGAACGCCAGGAATTCTGTGCAAACACAAAAAGAGCACGTACACACATCACAGTCTATCACAATGCAAGCTTTTTAACAAGGTTGAGTGGAAAAGTTCTCAAGCTGTTTAAATCAAACTTTATGTGTGTTTGCAAGTGTGCCTTGACTGGTGATTTGTACATCTTACAGGGCTCTACATTAGGGCTGGGCGATATATCGCATGCGATTGTCACGCGTCAGTAAAGTCGGTTCCCTGATTACCTCCGATAACCTTCGATAATGAACGCGATATTGCGTAGCCTGTCAGTGAACTACGGCTCTGTCTATTAAATGCCGCTCCGTTTGAAAGCAGGTGATGGCGATTTCGCGGTAATCAGGGAACCGGCTTTACTGACGAAATGCGTGTGACAATCGCATGCGATATATCGCCCAGCCCTACTCTACATACCACATTTCTGCTCAAGAGTACTCGTATACCTACATTAAAATTGAAAGGAAAAAAAAAAACTGACTGTGCCCCTAAAGTTTTTCAAGACTCTAATTCATTAAGTCAAGTCAGCCCGAAAATATATGACACCCCACCCATCAGTGTTCAGCACAGGTTTTACTCTCGCTCTAGCCATCATCACTGCGTGCTTTTCTCAATGTTCCGCTCTATGCACGTGTGCTCCACTCGCTTCACTCATGTACTGCTCATGCTCATCGTAAAAGCAAAGTCCGCTCAAATAACATGCCAGTGTGAAATTTCTATGTAGCAGTATAGTTGTTTCTGTTTGCAATAGCCCTATTGTGCTGTCTACCCTCTTGTTCACTGATCCACTCCCCAATACACTCTGCTCACATGCTCTGATAATAATAGCTTTGTAGGACTATACGTTATTTGGATAATTGATCAAAAAATAAATCCGTTAAATCTGATTCTGTTGAATAAAGAATAATATATTGATATTTTTAATATTAATATGTTTTCTGTTTAAATTTAGTGTGTTACTTTCAATAAAAGTGTGGTTATTTTATTTTATTGGCTTGTATTTTTTAAATTAAGTATCATTAAAATGATTGAAATTCATTAAAAAGTCTTAAATTAATACAATTTTACACACACACACTCAAAAGCTAATTTAAAATAATAAATAAATAATTTCTAAAAAGCATTTTCGGTTTCAGTTTTTGGCCAAGTTCATCCAGAATTTTCAGTTTCGGCCCAGAATTTTCATTTCGGTGCATCCCTCGGCACTTCTGAATCACTCATGCTGTTTTCAAATTACATGCTATAGTGCAGTGGTTCTCAACCGGTGGGGCGCGCCCCCCTGAGTAGGCTTCAGGATGGGAGGAAAAAAAAAAATGAAAAAAAAAAATAATAATAATAATAATTTTATCACTAAACTACTGTCATAAAAAGTTATAGTTTTGTATATATATAACTCCTGAATAAAAATTAAAATGTGTTTGGACTGATTAAAAAAAAAAGTTTTGAACAAATTTGATTGGTTTGTCGATAGTGAGCACAAATGCAGGTGATAAGCGGTTTTATTAAGCGAGTCATTCACGATTCGTTCAAACGGCCGATTCATCAAGAATGAGACAGATGTTTGTGAATCTTTGACTCAAACGATTTGTTCAAAACACTGAATCATTCAAAACACGATTGAGTGTTGCTGTGAGATGCGCTGTTGTGATCTTTGTTTGGATTCATCGGATCTATTTTCGCTGCTAAAATAGACCAAAACAGTCATTATTTCGTCTAAAAAGTAAGTGACTTAATATTATTAACTTGTTTGTTGAACTGTCATATCAGTGTCTCATTTTCAATCGCGAGGTGATGGTCAATTGTCATCTCTCTTGGTCGTCAGGTCATGTGATGTATGTTGCTGAACTTTATTCAAATGTTATAAATATAAAAACACCACATTTTGAAATTTAACTGCACTTTATTTGTGTGTGCTGCGCTCATAGACTTAAACGGCGCTCATTTGTTTGATTTATCCTCGAGAAGCTGCGCAAGCCTCAAAAGTTTAAGGTCCTTGCACCCTGACTGAGTCCGAAACTGTCGTATTCGTTTTTTCATATTTGTCATTTGGTGGCTCTCAATTGACAAAAACACCCCTCAAAATATTTACTACGGATGCGAAAAATGCAGAAAATCGAACCATCCGAATTAATTTTTATGACGGACGGTAGTTTCAGAGGCTCAGATGAGATGTTGTCAGGCTATGTCGGTAAAACTCAGAAAAATGAACATGACTGTTCAACCATCCGTTATACTGTGCTCATGGCGCGCACTGAAGAATTGCATGCGCAAATGCGCCGGCACGCGCTGCATAATTACTTTATTATAGCTTAAATAAAGCGCAAAAGAAACTATGAGCATGCACCGTCCGTTGTTCTGTTGTAAGTTAAGTCATGAAATTACCAAACATGCGATTAAAGCTGCCTCAAAACTGTGCATGCATGTATTTGTTGACATGGTTTTAAAGCTATTGTTGGCCTTAAAACGTCTTAAAAATGCACATATGTGCACTAAGGAAATCTAAATTTTCTCGGGGGAGCATGCCCCCGTACCCCCCTAGCAAACGACATTTTCTGACCTCGGTAATTATGAAACCCTGCATATGGCTTGGCTTATATTCTATCTAATGAAATCTAAGGTAAACGTGTATTTCTCCAAATGTGCGCACTTTTGGACTTAAAGTTTGTATGTGTATGCACTGTGATCACAAATAAATGGGACCAAATGCGATTGAATGTAAAGGTTTGTGTCGCGTTATTCTATTAACAACTACCGATTGATTTTGCATTTCTATCAGAAATGAAGAATTATTGGTGTCATTGTAGTGTTGCAGATATCTAATACTTCAAATCTCAAGGTTAAGTCAGATTTTATTTTTTATTTTTGTAAAAATGTTTCTGTAACAGCTGCCAAAAATTGTATAAATTGGGGGGTTCCACTGGGGCCCCAACTGTAATGAACCAGCTTTGGGGGGGCCCAGCTTGCAAAAGGTTGAGAACCCCTGCTATAGTGAATAAATGTTTGCGGGAATTTCCCGCATTATAAGTGTGAAACCTGTGGGAATGAGTAAAGCAATGCGCAATACCAGCAATTCCATGCTGAAATTCAGGCCCGGATATATGATTGTCTCTGCATTACATAGCTAACAAAATATCAAGACGAGTCAGAGAAATAGAGCACAAACATTCCGGGTTTCAGACACATTTCCAGACACAGAGTAAATGCATCTGGTTGTTGAAGCCACATATGTAAATTTACTCCTCCCAAAATGGCAAGAAATAAAGGTGTGAGAGTGTGTTACTGGCTCCCTGTAGCCAGATACCACAGCATGACTGCGACAAGCATCTCCACAGATATGGCCTGCCGAGATGAGCATCTCAGAAGCGCAGACTACTACAGCAAATGAAACTCAACTTTCGCCATTGCATCTTGAAGTTTAACACAGTCATCTTCATTTGAAGTAGTGAATGCTAAATTCTCTCATCAGTGCTGATGACGCTCTCACTCTGATTTTGCATAGCATGTGAATTGAAGATTGGATTTATATTCGTTTTGCGGAGACGCAAATAAAATAAAATACAGAATAAAATACAGGCTCTCAAGATGCTTTTTAAAAGTTAAAAACTTGGTGGACTCAATGGAATGGCCAAAGACATCCATGCACGTGTACTGTCTGACCAACAATTAAATAATAACATATTTTTACCCTGATGTTATTATAAGTGCACAAAATTTTTTTTAAAAAATAGCGAGACTTGCACACATTAATTTTCACTGGCACTGTTTGCCTCCTGTAACCTCCACACACATAATCATTAAATGAATGTGACATTCTTCCAATGGAAACTTCTCTTAGTAAGTAGAGCCCTTTCCTACTGATCTGACACCAGTTATTTCTGTTTTTTATGCAACATGTGCTGTTTTAGAACAATATCATGACTTTGGATCAGAGGAATAATTGAGGTTCCACCAGAATAGTTATTTTAATGTGTTTGGTTGACTTCTGACACTGCATAAACAAAGGAATTAAAACTAAATTATCTAATACTGCTCCCCTCCAGCTTGTTATCTCCTTAGTAATAGATGTCTGAGATGTGTGCATCAGAATCACTGGTCTGAATCGGTCGAAAATGAGTGACTTAATTTGTTCAGCTCTGTCAGTTTACATTAGAGAGGAGATTCATGATAGATAGATAGACAGACAGACAGACGGATAGAACGATGGAAAGGCAGAACAATATAATGATAGATAATCAGACAGACAGACAGAAGGATATAATGATAGGTAGTCAGATAGATAGATAAAAATGAAGTACACAGTTTGATTAACACTGGACACAAAAGTCATCGCATCACATGGCAGCTTGAGGCCGTATACACTGGACTGTTGCAAATCTATTTTTTCTTTGTATCACAAGTAGCATGAGCTCTTGGAGTACCTCAGAAATAGAATGAGCCATCAGTTTACTGTTAGGAATGTGTCATGTCGCATCGCATCCAGTGTAGACAGCATCACTGATTATAATGGATTCTATTTGCTTTTGTTGCGTAACGCCACTTATATCTGGTGTATAAAATGCACAACACCGCTGTATACTGCGTCAAAGCGCACTCAGATGTAAACAAGCCCAACGTGCATGAGAAGCACATGGCGGAACGAGTGAAGGAGACGCGCTGAATGAAAGTGCAGATTCGCTCTCTGACAGCAGAGGGCTCTGATAGAACAGCAGAAATGAAGCAGTTACCCCGGAAACCCCATAAACAAAGCCGCTGCGCTACTGAACAGTATTTAAAATGCTTCAGCTATTCAGTTTTTTTGTATTCGTAATGTTGTTCATCACAGCACCAAAAACGTAATACTTAAAGACTTAATAGGCTAATTATTTTCAAACTTAAACATTTTTATATTTTAATGTGGACTACAACATGCCCTATAATGATTGAAAATGTTCTGATTAGGCTATTTGTTATTGTTCAGTAAAACTTAGTGACAATGCTAATTCATTATTACCAAACTGACAATGAAAAATACTTATAAAGCATTTATTAATCTTAGTTAATGTTAATTTCTTAGTGAATGTTTAATAACTTTACTAAAATCAAAAGTTATAACTATTATTTAATTAACCATAGCTAAAGCTAACAATGATCAGTTGTATTTTTTAACTAACATTAACAAAAAAATAATACCTTCTGCAACAAATGTAGCTATTGCTCAATCTTAATCTTAGTTAATGCATTAACGTTAAATAATGAGACCTTATTGTAAAGTGTTACTTGTTCTTCTTAATAATTCTTTTGCACTTTAGGCCCCGTCCACACGGAGACGCGTTTCTTCTGTGAACACGCACAATTTTTTTATCGGATAGGCGTTTCGTCCACATGGATCCGACATTTTCGAAAGGTGAAACCGCTATTTTTTAAAACCGGGTCCCAGAGTGGATAAATTTGAAAACACCGTCTTTGCGTTTTCGTGTGGACGGGGCCATCCGTATATTTTCTGAAGCGATAATGTCATCATCCCACGTGTCGACCCTAGTCAGACGGCGCTAACACCACAAAACAGCACCAACAACAGCAATAGCAGACTCTACATGCTTGCGTTCGTGCTGCAGAAGCTACTGAGCCAAAATAAAGTGTTATTTCTAAGCTTTGCTATAGTTTGTATTCAGTGTGCAAGGACTATGCGCATGCTCCAAGTCTTCTTCACTGCTTTAAGTGCATTTCTGTGACAGAATTACAGCGCCACATAATGGTCTGGCATGTATACTACATCATTTTGAGTCGTTTTAGTGGTTTCGTGTGGACGCAGAAAAAAAAAGATCGGTTTAGGGTAAGCTCCGGCTTCATGTAGACGTAGCCTTAATCTGTTTGAAACAATTATTTTTTGTGAATTGCATTTTTTTTTTGTGTTTGTGTTGTATTTATTTAAATGTTCAGAGTTCAGAAGAAAAAGAGTTCTTAAAGCTGCACTTTTTTTGCAACTTATTTCAATAGCGTGATAACACTGTAAACCGTGATAAAAGCTTCAGCAATTATCGCAACATGAAAATTTTATACCGTCACATGCCTAAGGCTGACGATAAGATGATATGACTAAAGCATATCGCCCAACACTAATATACCGACTGTATTTATGAGGATACTTGTTAAAACAGGCATTTTGACATAATTTTGTTTATATGTCTTTTCAAGCCAAGAAAACACAAAGGAGAACTCAGACTGACAAAATTTTATAGAGTTACATTACTGCTGTTTAATTTCTTATTGCAAATTTTCTTTTCTTTTTTACAAAAAATATAATTATTTCTATAAAAATTTGCATTGATAAAAATAAAAACATAATTTTGTGGTGGGGCAAGAGGAAATGTTGGCAGGGCAAGTAAAAAGAATTACTAGGTCAAGAAAAAAAATATTAAGTTGTCATGATCCAGATTTCAGCAGGGTCAGAAGAATTTATTATTTATTGGTTGATTTACAGTAGGGTAAGTGTGAGAGGTGAGGAGAAAGGAGAGGAGGAGAAGAAGGGAGAGGAGAGGAGAGGTTCATTTTGGCAGCTCTTTCCACTCCTGTCCTCCCACACACGTGCTATTCACAGACTCCTCACAGCGAGCTCAGAGGGCATTGCACTCCCAGGGATTAATTCACATACAATGTTTCAGCTGTCAGATACATTCCTGCTTTTCGTCTCCCAGCTAAGCGTTTAATACCATAACAACAGAAGAGGGAACATCTGGCAAGACAAACGAGACAATGCGGGCAGCAGGGAAAAAGAATACAACATAAGCCGAAATTAATTTCCCCAATCACAGCTGACGCATCTCCATCTTAATGAAATGAACAGTGACAGACGCATGGGAAAGGCGACTCGACAAGCATCTACGAGGACTTCTCGGAGGGGCCTTCACGATTGTGTGAGTACATGTGTGGGTGTGTGTTTGTGCAAATCTGTCTTCCTCTTGAGTAAAGCAACAGAGCTTGACAGAAAGAAGGTGAATGATATACTGGAACATCACTACAAGCCTCATGCAGCATTATGTCCACATACACAAACATAGCAACTCTCAAAAGAAACAGGAGATGAATCTTTGATAAAGCACCGATACCACTCACCTGCCCGTGACTGATGAAACCATGTTTTTGTGCAATCCTCTCAGCCTCCTCGGCTCCCCCTTCAATGTGGACGGCCCACGTGTTGGTGTAGATGCCTTGGCCTGCAGTCAAGCGTACCTCAGCAGCCAGGAGGACCAGGTACGCCCCCAGAAACAGCAGCAGGGTCCAGCGGCCCTCCATGAACAGGAGTGCTTCGTCTCCAAGCCTTCTGGTCTTCTAGATGGAGTTTGTTTTTTAATGCATCTGTGGGCTGCTCTGTAAATTCAGCACTGTAATGACCTGGAGAAGATAAGACAGAGTGTCAGAAAAGAAATACTATAGCACACCAGGAGGCCCATCGTTTTCTATAAAGCCTAGGTTATCTAAACATAACTGTTCTGTCAGAAAACATCCTCAGAGGGACCGTGGCGAGTCATAAATTTTCATAAAGGTGTCTTGAGTGCTATTGATAGCGTTACACCAAGGGAAACTGGGATATAAACAACACTTTGTAGGACAAGGAGGAGAATGTGCGTTTCACAACTTGTACCCACTTGCTTGTATGTATCTAGAACAAGTTCACATAAAAGGACATAAAATCTATCTTCTGCTGATGTTGCTTGTCTTAAAGGAACAGTTGACCAAAAAATTCAATCCTGTCATCATTTACTCACCCTCATTCCAAACCTACGAGACTTTTTTTTTCTTCCGTGAAACAAAAACTTGCAGAATTGTCTATGCTCTTTAATGCAAATAAAGCTTTTATATATCAAAAGTGTCATAAAAGTAGTGTGATCTGTATTCTAGGGGTGTAACAATTAAATACATTTCACGATGCTGAACTCACGATTTTATATTATTGCGATACTCCAAGACATATGGTAAAAGGATAACAAAAAATTTACTGCTGATTAAAATGATGAATTTGGTATTACATTGAGGGTGGAAATGAATCAGCTTGGACTTGGTGCTGGTAACCCAATGCACATGGTGACACCAGTATAACAATATTCATGATTCTAATGCTGAAACAGATGAATATGTTTGCACTCTGTCACTCAATAGATATATTTAAAATAATGCAGGCCACTTTTACTGGTAACATAAGACATTTAGCATTATCAGGACCAATAAATATTCCCCCATTGCATTGTTATACATTATATTCAACATTATATATAATAATTTAATGTAGTAGTAATGACACTAAAACTCTGTACACTATCTGATCAATAATTGACTTTAACTTTCCCATTACAGGACGATATTTGCCCCATTTCCAGGGGCATTTTTACCATTATAAGAATTTTTTTTTCTAATCTTATTAAATGTATGCATCATATTTCATTAATTTCCATCTTTGCACTGCAGAAATGGCACAGAAGCTCCATCTGAAGTGGTATTATTTAGACACATTTAGACTGCTTCATGCAGCTCATTGATTAATAATGTTGTACAAATGTTTTTAAATATAATTTTTTTAATTTAAAAATAACTAAATTAAACTTTAAAAGTTGATATTTTAAGTAGAAACAGTCTATGTAAAGTGTTTAATATGACAATAAATGTAAATATGAAAATAAAACCGGCAGTAGATGGCGGTAAATCTGCGCGAGTCATTCATTCAGTCGTTCAAAATGCATATTTATTCAGGAATCACGGTTGCTTGGAGATGTGCAACAGTTCTGGTGTGGCTTTGTTTGAAACTATTTTCACGAAATACAGCAAAAACAGACAGTATTGTGGCTAAAATGTTAATTCACTTAATTTCAACTTGTTTATTGGACTTCAATAAGATCAATAAGTATCACATTTGCAATCATGCCAATACTCGGAGAAACAGGAGTATACTCATGTTATTACTTAACTTACATATTAGGTGTGCTGCGATAGATGGTGTTATCGGTGTTCAGCTGCAACATCGGTTATATCTCTTGCCCCCCGTGACCGTGGCACTGCCCCCCACCGTCGTTTTGATTATTTTTATGGTAATAAAAATCATTTAATTCAGTTAGAGAAGAGACTACAGTTAAAAACTGAATGCTCAATTCAGCGTTAGTCAAATGAGAGTCGCAGCAGGAGTCAGATTTCACCTCACTTCACCCATTTCGCCTCACTTTTCTGAATGACAAGACGATAGATGAAGATTTGTTTGCAAAGCGAAATGTAACAGCGAATATTTGAGCGAGTTTGTCATTGTACTGTTTTGTTGTTGTGTTTTTCATTAAGAATAATAACGAACCCACCCACCATTCAAGCAATTTCCGCCTCCGAATTGCCGCTACTTCAAAAACGAAAGTAATATGCGGTAATATGTAATATGTTTTTTTAATTAATTTTTGGAGGCATTTTTGCCCCAAGCCCCGTTAATTTCCGACCTTCCTTATGATAATCCAACTGTAGTATTTCCATTTAATTTGGCTGAAACATCAGCAGCATGAGACAGTCTGGTAATTGCACATCACTTGTTTCACCTTTTAAACTTTCTTTGAAGTGTAGTCCGTCACGCACGTCTTTTGCACTTGCTCTGCTGACTGAAGCAAAGCCTTTGAATGAAGGTATGAAAAGCAGCTGATTGCAGTACGAAACATAACTGTTATATACTGTATATGGTCTTTACTGTCACTTTAGATCAATTTAATGCATCCTTGCTGAATAAAAAGTATTAATTTCTTTCAAAACTACTGAATGGTAGCGTATATACAGTATATATACAGTACAATCATGGACTACTTTTAGAATGCCCTTGGATTCTTATACCAGAAGAACATTTTAGGAACAGCAGTCAAGGTTGGCATAAGACAGAAGGTGTTTTATGCAAGGTTTGACACCATATACATTGGAATGATGACCATGTAGCTTGAGTATTGCGCCATTCACCAGAGAAGCTCTCCGACACAGCAAGAGGGAGTCCCGCGAGAGTAGAGGAGCTCCTTAGAGACAGCTCAGTTCTTGCTGACTGTGTAAGTAAGCTCAAAGCTTGGCTCAGGGCTTGGTGTATAACCCGACACCCTCTACAACAAAACAGAGCATGAACAATAAAGCCTGGCGTGTGCTCTCGAAGACAGCAAGCGTGCAAATTCATAGTGTTTACCTGCTAAAGTGAATGCGTGACGCATGAGGTCTCGAAATAGTGTTAAAATTATAGCGCCAACCTGCACAATGTCTTTTAAAACGAGGTTTAAAACAAGAGAATGCCATTAGCAAAACAATTCCTCCGAGTATGACGGCTACAATGCAGAGTTTAGCATTTAAATAGCAGCTCCTGGTAGGAAGAAGTGAGGATCTTAGTAAAAGGCCTGCTGAAGAAACAAACAAATCGTCACGTCTAAAATCTGCATTACAGAGCTCATTAAGGGCTGGCACAGTGCAGTGAGCTGGAGAGGAAAGAAGAGAAAACCATGTGTGTCTTACTGATGGAACCTGTGAATGTCACACCTCCGCAAGCACAGAGAATGAGAGAAAGAGAGAAAGAGAGAGAGATACTGTATCCGCACGCTTCACTGTAACCTTATCTAAACCGTATCTAAACCTAATCGATTGTTTGAACCAATTAATAGATTTCATTAAAGGGATAGTTCACCCAAAGATGAGAATTATCCCATGATTTACTCAATCTCAAGCCATATGTAACTATCTTCTTTCAGAAGAACACAATCTGAGAAATATTTAAAAATATTTGAAGCCCAAAAAAATTCATTCATCCATTATAAAAAAATAATCCATACGGCTCCAGGGCCGTAAGGCCTTCTGAACAGATGACGTGTAGGGCCCTATAATTTCCGCAATCACAGAATCGCGGAATCCAGTCATAAAAACGGAATTTACTATATAACACGGAATGTCACGGAATTTGTCAAATTTTTGATGAATGAATTAAAAGCAGGTCAGTACACGTAAATTAAATCGCGATATAGACTAGTGACTGAATATTAAACCGCAAAAAGACTATTTAAACATGAATCCTGCATGCCTGTGTGCCTCTGAAATGAACGATGCGGAAGCGCAGTTTCATTTACCTCACACCGCCTCACACACAATCGCGCGGGCACACGCTCGCTGAAGCACGTGCAACGCTCGCAGTGTTTTCGTCCTCTGTCGCCTCACTACAGTATATGAACGCACGAATTAATCTCAAGAGCTGCTCTGAAAGTCACTTCATCAGCATTTAACCGCTTCATTTGAGAAAACTACCGACATAAACACAGAGAAACTCAAAGCTCTAGGCAAACCGTCAAAATAAAAGTTTGATTTAACTTGACAAAAACATATTACTGTTGTACAGTAGAATTTAGGTAAATTAATATAATAATAAATTATTAAAATATATTTTAAACAATAATCTCAGTGTTTCTTCCATGTTTTAATTTTAACAGTAAAGCTCTGTTGTGCAGCACATGGTTTGACAAAAAAGTTTAATTTCATGATTAAAAGATAAATTAAATGGTATGCGTTCATTTGATTGCCAGAAAAATTTAAATACACAACTTCTGAAGAAAAAAAACATTCATAAAAATATATTTTTTAATTAATTAATATTGTTGTTTTTAAGAATTCAATTAATTAGACATGCTTTTTGATTATTAAAATGGAATTAAACCATTAAAATGGAATCCATTAAAATGAATCACATCACACAAAAAAATTTAATTTTTTTTGTTAAACTTTTATTAAATTGTTGGTAAATTGGACAAGATTCATTATTTCAATAAATTAGACATGCTGTTTGATTACTAAAATTTAATTTAACCATTAAAATGGAGTCAAAAAATAAATAAAACGGAAAAAAACAGAATCCAGAAAAATTAAAACGGAAAAAACGGAATTTGGGAAAAAATAAAACGGATTTTATAGGGCCCTACATGTGTGGCCTTCTGAAGTGAAGTGATGCATTTTCGTTAGAAAAAATATCTACATTTATATCTTCATAAATTCAAATAACTAGCTTCCAGCAGACGACCGTATGCATACTGTGCAAGTCGACTTACGCCACAAGAGTAACCCCTGATGCAATGTATGAAACAGAATGTAGGAGTATAAGCTTAGACGCCTCTCGCTGTTCAAACAAATAGGGCTGGGCAAAAAACTTAAGCTCCTCTTCTCTTATATCGAAATCTTTCGACATTTCTCTTTAAGCATTATCGTTTTAGACTTTTAATTCGTGACTGGTGATCTTCTGCGCTTCCACGTTCGTCATTACATCATGCGTCAGGTCAGGGGTTACTCTTTCACCGAAAATCGTTCCATTCGGCCATCTGCCTGAAGATAGTTATTATTAGGGCTGTACGATATTGGAAAAAGGAGAGTTGAAATCAAGTTAACTTTATGGTAATGAGCTATGACATATTTACTTTGACCCTCCCGACGGCGGCTGTTTGAACGAACAGTACAGTGTTGTTGGCAGGGCGGCCAAGGCGAATGTTGACGCTCTCGCCGGCGGCGGTGTGAACGCACGGTTAGACCTTCATTCATCTTCGGAACACAAATTAAGATATTTTTGAGAAAATCTGATGTCTCAGTGAGGCCTGCATTTCCAGCAAGATAATTAACACTTTCAATGCCCTGAAAGCTACTAAAGGCATATTTAAAACAGTTCATGTGAGTACAGTGGTTCAACCTTAATGTTATGAAGTGACGAGAATACAAAACGACTTTATTCAAAAATATCTAGTGATGTGCGATTTCAAAACACTGCTTCATGAGCAGTGCTACACTCGATTTTTTTTCTTTCGAATCAGTGGTTCGGAGTGTGTATCAAACTGCCAAAGTCACATGATTTCAGTAAATGAGGCTTTGTTGCGTCATAAGTGTTTCGAAATTTCAATGGTTCACCACTGGGGGGTGTGACTTTGGCACACGCTCCGAACCACTGATTCGAATCAAAAGATTCATAAAGCTTCATGATGGATGGATGCATTTTTTTGGCTTCAAAATCTGGCCCCCCCTTCACAACTACTATAAACCTTGGAGGAACCAGGATATTTTTAAATATATCTCAGATTGTGTTCATCTGAAAGAAGATAGTCATATACACCTAGGATGGCTTGAGGGTGAGTAAATCATGGGTTAATTTTCATTTTTGCCTGAATTAAGCCTTTAAGCTAATTTTAAGCAGATTCAATTAGCAGCTAAGACAAGTCTACAAGACAGGTAATGGAAAAGAGGTCAGGTCATGGAAAATTATTCGCCACCTCTAGTACTCTTATCCGCAAGCCATTTTTAACAATGTCAAATAACTGCCATTCAGGTTAACCGTCCCCGTTATTCAATCTTTCGCCTGTCTCGACAAGACTAATTTAATAACGCAGCCACTTGTGAAAGCTTCTTCTAATGGATAAATGTTGGAGGTAATGAAGGGCTCACCTTTAGAGCGCAACACATGTAAGATGTGACTGAAAGGCTGTTGATTCCAAATCAGTTCCTGTTCTGACATACAAAACAGGGCTTGTGGCTTGTCTTTTCTTCTATTTATAAGGTCTGACAAGGTCTTTGTTTTGTTTTTGGTGTTGGAAACAAGGCAGAAGATTACTTTTTTTTTTTTAGCTTACAAGCAGAACGTGGAACCAGTCCAGAGGGAATTCTGGTAATTGCATTTGCAACCACAACACTGACCAGAAACTATCAGAATAATTGGTTATCAACAGCCTTCCTAGAACTGAAAATTAGTGCATTTCTAGTAAATCATGAATTCCTGGGGCTTCGGAAGCAGATCAAAAAACCAAAATGACATTGGAATTAATGTGAAGCCAGTCACGTAGAACTTCAGGATCTTTTTGGAGGTCGGGCCATCAATCTTCATTCAACACTTCAAATGACTTATTTTTCATATTTAATGACTCTGAGCACGCATTAAGGCCTGAATTGAATGGAAAGTAAGATTATCTAGCTGTCTCTGAGGATCTGACAGATTGCATTCTTGCAAGAGGCGACGTCCCGGGCAATGTTACAGTATGCTGGCTAGGAGGGCCAAATTTTTATAGCGTGCTCTCTGGGGAAGAAAGAACAGTAATTACTATGCCTTAATAACTCCTCATCAAACACAACTACAACTACTAAACCTTTAATGATCCATGATGGCTTGGTAAGGGCAGGAACCGAAGTGCTTAGTCACTCATTAGAGAGAGACAGACAGCGCACAAATAGGTACTCTGTTTATCTTTTTCCCCTCTCTCTCTTGTTAGAATCAATATAGAAGATGACCACACTGCCTGCTCTTAAAAAGCCCTGTGGGTAAAACCAGGTTTCATTAGCAACGCTGCCAACAGAATGAATGTTTCGAGACAAGTCAAAAGACACTTATAATACAATCAGGATCATCACACAGTCATTGAATGAACTATATGAGACAAAGAATATCACAATATTGTCTTTATGCTTTATTATTTGTACTGAACACTGAATTTTCACTGTGTTCACGCGCTGGAGGAGCTCACGTGCACCGTGAATCAGTCAGATCAACGGAAATCGTTCAATTACGCTGAAAGCACCGGGCGCGCGCGATACGATGATAAATCTTTGAAGGATTTGGAGTCAGTTTAGAAAATTTAAAATATTGTTATGTGCTCAAATGACTTTCTTTCTTTCGTGGAAGACAAAATGAGACGAATGACATCAGTCACCATTCATTTCAGTTGTATGGAAACAGGTGCAACGGTGACCGTTACTGTCATTGTGCCGAGCATCTCGTATTTGTGTAGGAAATAAAGTCATATAGGTTTGGAGCAACATTATTCCGGGTGAGTAGGATAACTGAATTATTATGTTTGAGTTAAGTACAATTAGAAAATTACAAAATAATACACCAGACCAGTTTAACAAAAATGTGTAAACGATTTGTCTTGCCACTCGCAAAAACACAAATAAAAAACGGTTAAAAATTCAAATTATTTCGTTCATATGGTATGAAATGTGTTTCAGAAGTTGGATTAAAATGTAAAGCTTTTACAAATTTACTAAATAAAAACTTTCTTACCTTTATCTTCGCCTCAGGTTTTCCGTTCTTATTAGATTAAATAACGACAACATACGAACTGTCATTTACCTCAGAAATGAGACCGTTGACCCCTCCTCGAGCACGAACCGAGCTGTCATTGCGCTTTACACAGCCTCGGGATCCGGTAACGGGCTCACATTTCAGACTACAGCTCCGGAATGAACTCCATTCACGACAGAAATTAAAAGTATATCCACTGAGAAACCGTTCACGGAGTATATTCGCGCCGCTCCGCGAACTCAACTCAGCATCACGCGGCGGGCGCGCGCAGATCGATGAAACTTTCAACAGTGCGCGCGTCTTCCTGTAGTGTAGTCCTTTATTTTAATTATTTATTAATCTTGTGTCTTTCAGTTTCCGTGCTGTACTTATTATCTAAATGTTTGCATATAAAATGAAAACCTCTGATCCGGTGTCATGTGTCATCGGTCGCGTCTGCTTTATTGTTCTATAGACATAACGGGATACATCCGTACACAAATCCCTGGTAATCATAAATGGCCTACAATTCCCAGGAAGTACGTCATGGTATGAGCCTATTTGAGGTCTGCGATTCGCGGGCTCCATCTGTAGGATTCAGATACTCATGATTATTAATTTACCTCATCGCAAACCTCTTTCAAATGCAGTAGCAGTAGTAAATATATATGTGTTTAATGTTACTTATGCGCGGCGTCGCAATGCAATTCTTAAAGAAACAGTTCACCCAAAAACAGTGAAATTTTATCATTATTTACACATCGTCATGTTTTCCAAGACTTATTTTCATTGGGAATGTTAGGAACTGTTCATTTTCTTGGCTTATTTTTCCACACAATGAAAGTGAATGGACATAAACTTCAAGGATAACAGATTTTGCGTGTGTTTTTTTGTTTTTGTGAATAAATTAGATTACAGTTGGATCCTTCTCGGTGTGGAGCGAGGGCTAAATGTAATCAGCATCGTTTTTGCTCTGACAGACATAAATTAGATTTACAGTTTTGCCGATATTGTTACTCCGAAAGCAGTAGAATGCAGGTCACGAATGAAAACAGGATTTTCCTCAAGGATTCCTCTTTGCTGAACCAGCTCTGCTATGCTGACTTTGTTAGTCCATGCAGTTCCCACATTTGGAAAAAAAGAAAAGAAAAAAAAAAGACTTTTTTAAATAAAAAAAAAAAAAAAAATTATTGCCAATGTGTCACAAAAAAAAAAAAAAAAAATATATATATATATATATATATATATATATATATATATATATATATATATATATATATAGTCCCTGCAGTTCCCTCATTTTTTTATTTTTTTTTTTTTTTTACTCTTTTTAAATTGATTTTTTATTGCCAATGTGTCATATATATATATATATATATATATATATATATATATATATATATATATATATATATATATATATAAAGAATAATTGCAAATGTACAAACTATAGTTCATATAACTAGGAATGAAAAGCCCTAATTATAAAATTTATTTAAAAAAGATCAAATAAAAAAATATGAAATAATCTCAACAAACTATATTGCATCCTTTAAAATAAATGAAAAGTGCAGCGCAGGTTACCTTGTCTTAAAGGGACAGTTCACCTAAAAATGAAAATTCTGTCATCAATTTACAGTTCCCTGATTTTTGGGTGAACTATCCCTTTAAGACCACAGCTTCCTCAAATACTAAATTAAGTATGCTTTATTTACATCACACTCTCAAACTATTTTAGAAAAGGATGGGAAAACAAGTGAAATATTTCACAGGCAATCCAACTGGAGCAATATCAGGGGAACAACAATAAAGGTTTGTCTCTCTCTTACAATTTAAATCGTAAATTATTTATACATCATTATAGTATTTGTTTTATTACATTTATTTAATGCTGATTGTAATAGGAATTATATCTATTTTACAATAATAAATATCACCATAAGAAAAAATGTAAATATTTTACAATAAGGTCCTATTAGTTAGCATTAATTAGGCTAATAACAATGAGAAATGCTAATCTTTAATAAAAAGTAAAATTGTTCATCAATACATTCAGACACACTAAAGATATGGGGAAAGGTCGTTTAATTGTGATTATAACATATATATGTTAATTTGTTTTTTATCTTATTCAAAAATATTCATAAATGTCACTAAGTAAAAGTGAATAAACATCACACAAAGGCTCAAAATGCTAGCACTAGATGGCGCGACAGTGCAACAAATGAGTCTCCTTAACGTTCTTCTTTCAGCGCATGCGCAGCGCCGTTCTTTGTTGTCACGGTCCAAATTTATCCCGGAATAAGGACAGCACGCATGTGCCGTGAACCCGGATGTATCAGGACTTGTTTGAATAAAGAACAAAAGCATCGAGCTGAAAATGCATCAAGACTGTTTTTAGAAAGTAAAGGAATCTGGTTCCGGTCCGGGTAAAGTAGGCTACCAGTGCTCGTTTCAGATGATTGATTACAGTAACTCACACTTTGGAGTTTAAATATTTTAATGTATTTGCTTTTAGTCACATAAACGCGGTGCCATACCACTGCATGAACATATTTGCAGCAATCTATAAATATAACACTGTAGCTTTATTTGCAGTGCTGCAATGCATTTGATTCACGTATACGGTAAGAAGTATGAACGCGGCAGCAACTGGTCCGAACCAGAGGTGCTGGAGCTGCTGCAGATCTGGTCGGACGTGCCGGTCCAAACCGAGCTGGTAACCTGTCTCAGGAACCAGCATGTGTTCAACAGAATCGCCAGCACTCTGCGGCAAAAGGGCATCAATCGGACCGGGGATCAATGCAGGGAGAAGATCAAAAAGTTGAAGCTCGAGTACAAACAGAAGACTTTGAGATCGGCGAGGTATTACGAGCTGATGGAGAGGGCTCAGAGTAACCGATCCGCCGCAACCTCAGGTTCTACTCTGCCTTTATGGGGCGGTACGGTGGCGAACCAGATGATCGGACTGCAGGGGTCAGAGGCGCCGGGTCACCCGCCCAGAGCGGGTGAGATCCTGGAGATCAAGACGGAGGTGATGAGCTCGGATGATGAAGCGGCGGGCCCGCCCGAGATGCTCTACGAGTTCGGACCTGTTGATGAGGAAGATGAAACCGGTGCTGAACACAAAAATGCCGGTCCAAACACTGAGGAACAAGCTGAGATGGACGGAGAGCAGGGAAACACACATGTCATCTGTTCCCCATCAGGTATCCTAAACAGTCTGTTGATGAATAGATAAACAGATATGGATGTTGATGCATATTTCAATAATTACAATGCAATAGCAACCAAACGTTGTAGTGCACACAGTATACACAGATATTCCACTATACAGGCACTTGTTGCATAGATAGATACAGTAAATACAGTAGATGTTAACATTTTCACTGGTCCCACCATAGTTTTTGTATGTAATGTTTACCTACATATTGTTTTTATATGTGCCAGAACAATGTTCATTTTTGTCATTAAATCTTAAAGGGATAGTTCACCCAAAAATGAAAATTCTGTCATCATTTACTCACCCTCAAGTTGCTCCAAACTTGTATGAATTGATTTCTTCTGCTGAACACAAAAGAAGATATTCTGAAGAATATGAGTAACTAAACAGTTGATGAGCCCCATTGACTTTCATAGTATGGTGGAAAAAAAATACTATAACTGTTTGGTTACCGACATTCTTCTTCAAAATATCATCTTTCATACGGGTTTGGAAGAACTTTGGGGTGAGTAAATGATGACAGAATTTTCATTTTTGGGTTAACTATCCCTTTAAGTTTTCTTGAATAGAAACATACTAGTTAGGGTTGCAAGATATATCGGCCACCATATTGGTATCGGCCGATATATATTCATTTTTAATGTTATCGTTATCAGCCCAATAAGAAAATTTGGCCGATATATTAAAGTTGATAATAAATCATGGATTTTTCCTTCAGTTCAGACACTTTAGATGTGTAGTGTTCAACATGATGGTTTTGAATTGCTTGAAATATGATTGAAGTCACTTCAAAAAGGACAATACGGTTAAGTTACATAAGTTAAGTTAGCTACATAAAATTATAATGAGAACATAATTGTGTGCTTGAGACATGGCTTTTAATAGTGAAACTTTTGTTTTTGTAATCAGGCTCTCAAAAACTATATAAAATTATATAAAAATTTAGATTTATTAGCCGATATATTGGCTTTCAAGTATAAAGAATTAACGTATCGGCCAAAATTTTAATATCGGTACATCCTTAATACTAGTTTTTTAATTTGTAGCTTCACTTGGAAATTATACGGCTAATCATGGCCACTATAAAATCATAAACCTTTTTTTATGCGATATCATGTAATGCTATATACATTATAAATTGGTTTGTAATATTCGACTCATTCTAACTAATGATAATCACAGGTAGTTATTCTCACAACTTTTTAGATTTTTATGTTTTTTTTGTTTGTTTTTTTTAAAGTCTCCTTTGCTCACCAAGAATGCATTAATTTTGATCAAAAATACAGTAAAACAGTTATATTGTGAAATATTATTAAATTTTAAAATAACTGTTTTTTATTTGAATATATTTTAAAATGCTTAATTTTCAGCATCATTAGTCTTCAGTGTCATATGATCCTTCAGAAATTATTCTAATATGCTGCTCAAGAAACATTTCTTATTATCAGTGCTGAAAAGCTTAATATTTTTGTGGAGATCATAATGCAATTTTTCATGATTCTTTGATTAATAGAAAGTAAAAAAAAAAAAAAAAAAAAGCATTTATTTGAAATATAAATCTTTTTGTAGCATTATATAGTTAATGTTGGTGTTTTGTTCAAGTTAATGCATTTTTCTTTTCTTACTGACCCCAAACCTTTGTATATTTTATACATTAATGCATTTGGCTGGCATGTTCGTTTCCTTTAGCACAATTAAATTTTGCATTTCTTTAGTATGAGAATGAAACCCATGACCTTGTTGTTGCCAGCGGCATGCTCTACCAGTCAAGCTTCTGGAACTCTTTATAATATTTTCATTGCAACAGTGTGCAAAAAAGTAGCTTAGATGTAGCCTTGATAAGTTGTAAAACGTCAAGATTGTTAAGTTGAACTCTGGGCCTGATCTATCAGTTTTAGCTGATAATCCATATTTATTAAGAGGGACTGTGTGGTTTAACAGTGCACAGGCATTGCAGTATTTATGCAAAGCTCATTGTTGTGTCTGCTGTTGGCACTGTTTGTTATCCAGTGCCTTATTTTCAGCAGCGCAGATGTTCTTGACAGCCTTGGCATGTTATCACACCAACTGTTGTTTCAATAGAATTTTGAGTTGATTGTTTTAGTTAATTCTTAATTATGTTTTCAGTTGATCAGACTGACTGATTATTTTTTGATGATATCACTCCACAGATTGCAGTGACCAGAACATGACTGGCTCCTCTGGTGCTGGTGTATCCCCGGCAACCGCTCCCATGGCGATGAGAGACGGAGGTAGCCATGGTGACCAGGAAGGGGTTTCCGGATCGTTCCATCAGAGGAAGCGTCGGCGGGTTGTTCGCGGGGGTGATGGGGTGTTATCGAGTGCTCTGGCTGGGTATCTAAGCTGGCAACAGACAGCGGAAGAGCGTTTCCTCGCTCTGGAGGAGGCCCGGATGCAGCAAGAAGCGAGGGCAGAGGAACGGAGGGAGCAGCAGGAGGAGAGACGAGCGAAGCAAGAAAGAGAACATGAGTTTCGTCTCATGTCCATGTTGACCAGAGTCCTGAGCTCGACACGTGGAACGGAAGACCAGAGCGCCACCACCAGCAGGGAAATGCCCAGCTCCTCACAAACCTTGTTACCCAACAGTGCCAAAGCTGTACCCAGCATGCTTTGTGGTGATCAGACACCCCAGTACAGCTCGTACCTGTCTCGTCGTGGCAACAGCATGCGGCTGCACCAGGGAATCCTGCAGGAAGGCTACAACCAGTATCACGCCAACAAGCACGATGAGAATTCAAACCCTCATGTTAGTCTCCCTGGAAACAGTAAAACTTTATTATTCTTATTCATTATCAGTGTTTTCAAAATTGAATATATAGTGGGATCCATTCATGAAAATGTTGCAAGTTAACATTTTTAATTTAATATATTCATTATCAGCATAACAATTTAGGTAAAGTTTCTCATGTCATAGTTGTCATAGTTGTTATATATATATATATATATATATATATATATATATATATATATCAATTTGATTAACCGTGATTAATTGCATCCAAAATAAAAGTTTATTTACATAATGTATGACTGTATATTTATTATGTATATATAAATACACACACATACATGTATTTATTTAAGAAATACTTAGATGATATATTTATATATAATATATAAATTTAATATAAGTATACTATATTTTCGTTAAATATATACATGCATGTATTTATATATACATATTAAATACACACAGTACACACATTATGTAAACAAACTTATTTTGAATGCGATTATTCGTTTGACAGCACTTATGTATATGTATATAAAATATATGTGTGTATATGTGTGTGAATATATATATATATATATATATACATATATTATATATATACATATATATATATATATATACACAGTACAGTCCAAAAGTTTGGAACCACTAAGATTTTTAATGTTTTTAAAAGAAGTTTCGTCTGCTCACCAAGGCTACATTTATTTAATTAAAAATACAGTAAAAAACAGTAATATTGTGAAATATTATTACAATTTAAAATAACTGTTTTCTATTTGAATATATTTGACAAAGTAATTTATTCCTGTGATGCAAAGCTGAATTTTCAGCATCGTTACTCCAGTCTTCAGTGTCACATGATCCTTCAGAAATCATTCTAATATGCTGATTTGCTGCTCAAGAAGCATTTATGATTCTTTTCAATGTTGAAAACAGTTGTGTACTTTTTTTTTCAGGATTCCTTGATGAATAGAAAGTTAAAAAGAACAGCATTTATCTGAAATACAAAGCTTCTGTAGCATTATACACTACCGTTCGAAAGAAATTAAAGAAATGAATACTTTTATTCAGAAAGGATGCATTAAATCAATCAAAAGTGGCAGTAAAGACATTTATAATGTTACAAAAGATTAGATTTCAGATAAATACTGTTCTTTTGAACTTTCTATTCATCAAATAATCCTGAAAAAAAATATTGTACACAAATTTTTTGTACAATTGTACACATTAAATGTTTCTTGAGCAGCAGATCAGCATATTAGAATGATTTCTGAAGGATCATGTGACACTGAAGACTGGAGTAATGATGCTGAAAATTCAGCTTTGCATCACAGGAATAAATTACTTTGTCAAATATATTCAAATAGAAAACAGTTATTTTAAATTGTAATAATATTTTTAATTAAATAAATGTAGCCTTGGTGAGCAGACGAAACTTCTTTTAAAAACATTAAAAATCTTAGTGGTTCCAAACTTTTGGACTGTACTGTGTATATATATATATATATATATATATATATATATATATATATATATATATATATATATATATATATATATATATATATATATATATAATTAATACATACAGTTAAATGTTTATATAGTTTAATGGTTTATAGTTTAATAGTTTCAATTAAATTAAATTTTGAAAAATTTAAATTTTTAGTTAAAGTGTACTTTTCCTGTGCCTGGCCTTTTTGCACAATTTTTAATAATCTTTTTCCTTAATTAGTTCATTTTAAATCATCTCGCAGTTTGACTTTTTTTTTTTTTTTTTACAATATTCCAATTACAGGATATGTAGTATCTAATTTAATATGATCTCATAAAATCTGCTTATATTAGAGATATTATTGAGATAAATTACTGTATTTCATGTCAACTATGCATCTGTAGTCACTTACCCATCTGTGCTTAGTTCATTACTTGTCTCACTCACTTATTCTGATATTATACAGTAAGCGTTATATAAAACAAGTCTTGGTTTTTAAGGCACTGCTTTGGTTGACGCAGTGGCCACAAGTCTCTTGGGATTTCCAGGAAATTCAACTGCAAATCTGTGTGGTTTTTCTCATTTGAATACACTTTTACTTTTATCTAGCTTCTGCTGTGTGGTAATTTGCTGTGGTTTTTAATATGGTTTATTTCAGGGTATTATAAACTTGGGAACCAGTGAAAACAAGCTATGCTTTGACCTCCTGCAGAAAAGGGTAAGACATATGATTTACTTGTTAAGCATTGATTAGCAAAGATCCTTTTTCTTTACAAAATGACATCGCCAACTACTGGCCTGGGAGCAGAATGCGGCATTTTTAATCCCTGATCCATGTGAACAGACAGCATTGTCCTCTGTACATGAAAAATGCAAAGGAAAACTTTTCCTTTTTTACATTTTTGAAATGTTTAGTGTACAGACTACAATGTTGTCAAAACGATCCCCGTTCACACGGATCAGTGAAAACGAGTGAAAAGTTAGTCCACTAATATAGTCCGCTTGAATGAGTGAATGAAAACGAGTGAGTGCCGCTAAATGCAACAGTTGCCGAGTTGCTGTTAAATAATCGTTTGTAACCTTGCAAACAAGCAGCTCCAGGAGTAATGAATAGATTTATCTTTAAAAGGTGCAGTGTGTAAATTTTAGCAGCATCTAGTGGTGAGGTTGCAAATTGCAACCAACAGCTCAGTCCACCGCTAACCCGTCCCTTTCGAAGCACATAGAGAAGCTACGGTGGCCGTCACAGGACAAAGATGTCTGAGACAGCAGAGAGTGGCCAGTCAAGCAAGTGCGCTCTGTAGAGCAGTTTGTCCGTTTAGGGCTACTGTAGAAACATGGCAGCGCGAAACGGCGAATGTAATGTCATCAACATTATATCACAATATGTGCTGATTTGGCCAGTGAAGAACAACCCAAAACTCCTTGGTAACTGAATAAAAACAAGCTAAATGCCTCTGAGCACTTTAGCAACTGCATACCATAAATTTGAAAACAAGCTAAATGCCTCTCAGAGCACCTTAGCAACAGCATACCAATGTCCTAGCAACCACCCTATTAAGTTTTTCACATGCAAGTGCCACTCACATTGTCTTCAGAAGAATAATATAGTTTTATTACAAAAAGAAAGACTTGAGTTTCTTGGTTGAGTCACTTGTGATTCTTGGTTTCTCCAACAGCTGATGCGACCTGACATGCTTCACATTGAACCTGCTTTCTTACAATACCCTGACTGGAAAGGCCACAGTTTGTAAGCTTACATTACCTATAACTGTTTGTTTTCCTGTAGAAACTATAATTCATTTGACTCTCAATTTGCAGAGAGAGTCAAATCAAGTGCTTAGGTTTTTGTTTCACAGTACTGATGTTCTTGTGTCTGATTTCTTTTCCCCAAAGCCTTCGAGAGGAAGTTGCTAAGTTCCTGTCAGATTACTGCTGTTCTCCCAAATCTCTAAAACCCAAGAATGTGAGAGTTTTTCTGCTTTTGCACACGTCAGCATGATATTAAACCATCTCTATTATTTCTGTTAATCTTCCTCTTTCTTTAGAAAGAGAAATCCAGCTCACATGCTTATTTTCTTGGAATTTTTTTTTTTTTTTTTTGCAGGTTGTTGTTATGAACGGTTGTGGGTCTCTGTTCTCGGCTTTAGCAGCAACCCTCTGTGACCCAGAAGGTATTAAGACCATCTGATCGCTACAGAATACAACTGCAATTTTTATCTTCTCAATCTCTTTGATCAAAAATACAGTCTAAGCAGTAATACTGTGAAATAATATTATTACAATTTAAAAATCTGTTTTCTATTTTCCTACATTTAAAAATGTATTTTATTCCTGTGATCAAAGTTGAATTTTCAGCATTATTACTCCAGTCTTCAGTGTCACATGATTCTTCAGGAATAATTTTAATATGCTGATTTGCTGCTTAAGAAACATTTAATATTATTATCAATGTTGAAATATTTGCTTTTCAGGATTTTGTTCAAAAGATCAGCATTTATTTGAATTAATAGACCTTTTTTAACATTATAAATGTCTTTACTCTCACTTTTGATCAATTTAATGCATCTAAGTATTAATTTCCTTAAAAAAAAATGGACCCCAGACTTTTGAATAATAGTGTGTATTGGCAAATATGTAAATTTTTATTATATTTAATTTTTATCATAACATTTTTAGTAATTGTGTAAAAATTTAAATCAAATGGAGAAAAATTAAACAAACTAAGTGACCATAGGTGTCTGAAAATGTTGCCTGATATTATGTACTTGTTTTACAGATATAATAAAACAAAAGAAGGAATCCGCACACCAAACAAGTTTAAAGTCCAAGATCCATTGAGAAAATGTTTTACTGAAAAATCTCATGTAAAGTAACTTGTAACAGTAAAACATTTTCTCAATGGATCTTGGACTTTAAACTTGTTTGGTGTGTGGATTCCTTCTTTTGTTTTTTATATTATCTGAACTGAATCTACAAACCCAGAAAACATTACTAATATAATATACAAATTGGCGAAGGACTTTTTAATTTAAATTTTTTATTTTTTTGCTTGTTTTACAGACGCCTTTCTCATCCCGTCGCCCTTCTATGGTGTGATAACGGAGGACGTGGGCCTGTACAGCAGTGTCAAACTACACCATGTGCCACTTTATAGTCAGGTGCTTAGCGAAATTCCAGGCGTAATGTTTGATAATGTAACACTGGCATGTTATATAGTGTTTTCTTTTATGTGCCTATAATGTTTGTTTCTATTTGTACATTTTTGTGTTTGTACAGCTCACAGGAAGTGATGTCAGACCGTTCCAGCTAACCGTTGAGAAACTGGAGAACTCCCTTAAAGATGCCAAAAAAGAGGTTATTTTATTTATAGTGCCCTTATTATGCTTTTTCCAATATTACCTTTCATACAGTGTGTAATATAGCTGAATGTAAAAGGTCTGCAAAGGTTTAAAGATCAAGTTCTAAGGAAGTGCACGACAAATAAAGTTATTGTCTCCTAAAAGAAAGAATAGATTCTGAACTGCCAAAAGTCGTCAGCAATTCCACTCTCACTTCCTGTCACATACCTACGTAACAATGTAACAACAAATGTAATAGCCTATAATCTTCATTGGCTGCCCTCGAACAATGTCTGCTTTG
The DNA here is from genome assembly GCF_018812025.1 of Megalobrama amblycephala. Lineage (NCBI taxonomy): Eukaryota > Metazoa > Chordata > Actinopteri > Cypriniformes > Xenocyprididae > Megalobrama > Megalobrama amblycephala. The sequence goes on from NC_063058.1 coordinate 24,000,760, forward strand.
ACCCTCAAACATTATAGTAGTAGCTGAGGCCTGGAAGAGTTTGCTTTGTGTTGTTAACATGTCAAGAAGATGCTATTTTCTGCAAAAATAGCAGTTTTCTTTATATTTTATTTATATAGGGATTGAACATCAGAGCTCTTATCCTGTTAAACCCCCACAATCCACTGGGAGAAGTATACTCATCTGAAGAGATGACCAGCTTTCTACAATTTGCCAAAATGTGAGTTCAAACAATGTCTCACAAGCACTGAACCAAAACCATTAGTGCAGAACAAACGGCGTATTACATTAAAACACCATGAGAACGATTAGGACTAAAGTTTCATTTTGAGACATTTTATGTGCTTTTGTCATTTTTATTAGTTTTTGTTTTTTAAAAACATGAAATTTATTTAATTTCAGTTTTAGTACTTCCAAGACAACATGAAATTTTAAAGTTTTAATTTATATTTTATTCAGCTTTATTTCAATTAACAAACATGTTTTGATAATTTTAGTTTTAAATAAGGAAAACAACTCTACTATGGACTGATTTAATGGTGCTTTTTTTTGGTCACTTTTAGAGGTGCACAATTCTGGATAAATTAAGTTTCACTTTTTATTTTAATAGATCACAATTTTCCCACTATTCTGAATAGACAACTAAAAAAATAACGTAATTTACTAGAGGTTCTGACTTCAATGTTAATTGCTGTAGTCTATTTAAAAATATATTGAACTAATATGGATTTTTTTTTTTTTTAATGAACCATTTTAAGTGAATGATTCAATGACTCACTCAAAAAGACTTGTTTCATTACTGGATGAATCAGTGTTTTTGAACAAATCTCTTGAATGAATGATTCAATGACATGTACGTTGTTTAGCGGTCACTTGGGACCACCTACTGGTGTAACAATGTAATTGATACAATCTTTATTTGAAGCATCAAGTTTCTTTCAAAAGGTGATTTACTCTATTTTGATCGCAACTGTAGACATCACTGTTTATATCTGAACTATAAACTTTTATCCCAGTGCTTCGTGATAATTTGAAGGTTTGTAACAAAAATAATGTGTGGTTGAAAAGAAGCTGTGAAGTTGTTTCATACCTATACGTGACAACTGCTCTCTCTTACTCAGCAGCAGCGCCAACACTGTAATCCACTAGTTGTCATATGTGTCATACTTAACATACTTGTCAAAGGTAGATGCAAGTGAATCATTTTCATTTAGGAATGTTTAAATCGAGATCGCAATCTTTTAATGATTTATCGTGCAGCTCTAGTCACATTATATTTTTGTAGTATATAAAATTGCATTCTTCCAAACTTCTTTGAGAGTTTCAACCAACATGAGGATGAGTAAATGATTAAAAAATGTCAATTTAGTTTTCATTTTTTGGTTGGCTAACTCTTGGGACTCTCATCACACTTTGTTTTCGAAATGTTTTCATATGCTTCATTAAGGTGCACATTATTGAGGAGAAATTACATTTGTGTTCACGCATGTCATTTGAATTTTAATTTCTGCCCTCAAAGGCACTCACTTACTCATTGTTTCTCTCTCATATGCTCCAGGCACCGGCTTCATGTGATCATAGATGAGATTTACATGCTCTCTGTGTTCAACGAGACGGACACTTTTCGCAGTGTTCTCAGCTTGGACGGGTGAGAGACATGCACACAAACTATCTCTGTCTTATTGCTGTGTTTTGTTTATTCTAATTTACTTAGTCTTGTGCTTATTTAACTGATATGCCCTGAGCTTAAATTGAAGAATACTTCATTAGGTGTCAAGGAAAATTGAATTCAAGTCAAACCACTTAAAGGGGACCAATAATGCCCCTTTTACAAGATGTAATATAAGTCTCTGGTGTCTCCAGAATGTGTCTGTGAAGTTTCAGCTCAAAATACTCCACAGATCATTTATTATAGCTTGTCAATTTGGGTGTGAGCAAAAACACGCCATTTTTGTGTGTCCCTTTAAATGCAAATGAGCTGCTGCTCCAAAGGAGGGCTGAGTTTTAACAGCTCACACTTCGGTTGCTCAACAACAAAACTGGAGAATCTCACGCAGCCAAAATGAGGATTGTCAGTAACAGTGTTCAGCCTTACATTGTTCAAACCGGAGTCGGACACTGATGGAGAGACTCAAAAAGAAGTTACAACGACATTTCTGAATAGTTAGTGGATAAATTTATGTAGTTGCTGTGGAGTTGATTCAACTCATCAACTAGCATGTGCCGTCATGTTAATCTTTTGTGCAAATCCAGCGTTGATTTAACCCTCGTTTGTGAAGCAGTCCGACATAAAATGACAGCATGGCAACAACACTCTACTACAACAACTCTTCCTCTTCTCTAAAGCAGCCCAACATGGCCTCGCCCCCTTTGTTGCATGTTCTCGGGGGCGGGGTTTATGTAAATGTTGGGGTTTGTGATGTCACAAACCTGGGAAGAAGCTCGTTGTAGTCCCTACCAGCCATTTGTTGTAGTCCTTAAACAGAGAATTCTTTAAAAGAAAATATCACCCTTTGCATTGAAGTTTGAGCGCTGTAACTTTGCAGATGTTGTTTATGCTCAAACAGCAACATTACACATTAAAGTTAAAAAAGTGAAATCATAATCAAGGATCCCTTTAAAAGTGAACACCCACTTTTCTTTTCTTTTTGTCTCATTTAACATTTTTGGGTGAATTATTATTTTAATCTTTATTGTAATGTCAGAAAGGGCTGTTTTTGTTCAGGGTGCATGTGAGTGTGTTTGTACTAATCATCACAAACTACACAAATGTTTCCACAGGTTGCCAGATCCCCAGAGAACCCATGTTATGTGGGGCGTCAGTAAGGTAAGCCTCTATTTGAACTGTCAAAAAAAAGCATTTCCTCAGATTCTAGGCTTTGCTGCACTGGATTCAGACTTTCTGTTGTGTACACATATAGGACTTTGCAATGGCAGGGATGCGAGTTGGCGTGGTCTACTCAGAGAACAGAGATTTGGTACAGGCACTGGATCAGTTGGGCGCCTTCCACGGAGTCCCGGGACCCACACAGTACCAGATGGCCCAGCTTCTTCGAGATAGAGGTACATACATTTTCTCCCTTGCTTTGTTAAAGTTTGGCTGTTTTTCTTTCTATGGCCGATTCACAGTTCCCATATTTTCTTTGCTGTCTAGTATGAAAGATTAGTATTGGTGTGTCCCAAAATATATTATCTCCAAAGAAAAGTACTGTTTTCTTCATGCCTTTATGGACTTAAAGGATTAGTTCACTTTCAAATGAAAATTTCTGCAAGCTTTACCCTCAATTCACCCTCAAGCCATCCTAGGTGTGACTTTCTTCTTTCTGATGAACATAATCAGAAATATACGCAAGAGGATTAGGGCCAAGCAATAATAAAAAAATAAAACCATCTTGAGATTAAAGTTGTTAAATTCCGAGAAAAAACTCGTTAAATTTAGAGAAAAAAGTCGAAATAAAATGTTGAGAATAAACTCGTTAAATTACAAGAAAAAACTCGTTAAATTTCGAGAAAAAGGACGAGATAAAATGTTGAGAATAAACTCGTTAAATTACGAGAAAAAAACTTGTTAAATTTAGAGAAAAAAGTCTAAATAAAATGTTGAGAATAAACTCGTTAAATTTCGAGAAAAAAGTCGAGATAAAATGTTGAGAATAAACTCTTTAAATAACGAGAAAAAAGTCGTTAAATTACGAGAACAAATTTGTTAAATTATGAGAAAAATGTTGTTAAATTTTGAGAAAAATGTCGAGATAAAATGTTGAGAATAAACTCATTAAATTACGAGAAAAAAGTCATTAAATTACGATAACAAATTTGTTAAATTATGAGAAAAATGTTGTTAAATTTCGAGAAAGTCTAAATAAAATGTTGAGAATAAACTCTTTAAATAACGAGAAAAAAGTCGTTAAATTACGATAACAAATTCGTTAAATTATGAGAAAAATGTTGTTAAATTGAGAAAAAAGTTGAGATAAAATGTTGAGAATAAACTCGTTAAATTACGAGAAAAAAGCTTGTTAAATTTCGATAACAAATTCATTAAATTACGAGAACAAATTCGTTAAATTATGAGAAAAATGTTGTTAAATTTCGAGAAAAAAGTCGAGATAAAATGTTGAGAATAAACTCGTTAAATTACGAGAAAAAAACTCGTTAAATTGAGAAAAAAGTCGAGATAAAATGTCGTAATTTAACGAGTTTATTCTCAACATTTTATCTCGACATTTTTCTCGAAAAAAAAATACATTTTTCTCATAATTTAACGAATTTGTTTTCGTAATTTAACGACTTTTTTCTCGTAATTTAACAAGTTTATTCTCAACATTTTATCTCGACCTTTTTCTCGAAATTTAACGAGTTTTTTCTCGAAATTTAACAACTTTAATCTCAAGATGGTTTTATTTTTTTATTATTGCTTGGCCCTAATCCTCTTCCGTAGAAATGTATAAATAAATATCCTGACCCATCCAGGCTTTATAATGGCAGTGAACAGGGGTCACGACTAAGAGCTAAAGAAAGTGCTTCCATTCACATCCAAATCCATTCAGTTGCTTTGATGAATCGACCAAAATATATGTAATTATTCCCTGATAATCTTTCCTTCCGGTGGGCAGTTGACCATTACGACTGGATCATGAATCATTGAGTTGAACTCAAGAACCGTAACAACCGAATTTATGAACGAATCATTTAGACTGATTTGTTGGCAAGATCTGACTCAAAAGAGTGATTTGTTCACAACAGCAAACAACTGAGAGAGTGTTGTTGCTGTTTTCTTGCTGTTTCCAGACTGGCTGAATAGCGAGTTCCTCCCAGAGAACAGACGCAGACTAAAAGAGGCTCACAGCTACCTGACAGAAGAGCTGAAGAAACTGGACATACCTTTCCTGCACAGGGGAGCGGGATTCTTCATCTGGGTGGACTTGAGCAAGGTGAGAGGTCACAGAATAAGCTCTCACAGCACTTTTAGAACGGATGTCTGCATCTAAACTGTTTAAATCTGTCAAGTTCAACTAGTTTGTGTGTGTGTAGTATCTGAAGGAGAAGACGTTTGCTGAGGAGCTGTCTGTGTGGAGGTGTTTCCTCAAGCACAAGGTTCTGCTGAGCTGCGGTCAGGCCTTCTGCTGTGAGTCTCCAGGCTGGTTCAGAATCATCTTCACTGAACAACAGCACAAACTACAGCTAGGTTTGTTGATCCATCTCATTTCCACTTTACTTACTGTTTTCTTGTAGTGTCTTATATGTAGTTTGGGGGAGAGGGGTAAGCTGTGTTATATATATATATATATATATATATAACAAAATTACTAGTATTAATATTATTACATATTAGTATTACATTTATTAATAATTATTATTATTAGTCACTTTATTTATAAATTATATATAATATATCTATTATTGTTATTAATATTTAGGGCTGTCAAACAATTAATCGTTTACAAAATAAAAGTTTACGTTTGCATAATATATGTGGGTGTACTGTGTGTAATTATTATGTATATATAAATACACACAAATTAATGTATATATTTAAGAGAAATATGTTATTTATGTACAAAATATTTGTATTTATATATAATATAAATTATATAAAAATATAAATAAATACATATACTTGTAAATATTTCTCAAATATATACATGAATATGTTTGTATTTATATATACATAATAATTACACACAGTACACCCACATATATTAGGCAAACTCAAACTTTTATTTTGTATACGATTAATCGCGATTAATCGTTTGACAGCCCTATTAATATTAATATCATTACTACTATGATACTATTGTTTTTGTCATTATTATTCAAATTATTATTCAATTTAATTAAATAAATAAATATATATATATATATATATATATATATATATATATATATATATATATATATATATATATATATATATATATGTGTGTGTGTGTGTGTGTCTTCATCAAAATATTCTGAAGAAAAAAATTTTGCAGCAATTTAAATAAGTGGCACAGCCTACCCCAAACCATCTGACATTGGCATTAATACTTTTCTCATTGCTGTTCTTCAGGTGTGGAGAGGATTAAAAACGCGTTAGAAGAGCTTCAGGACTCTTCGATGCTTAAGACGCAGCGGACAACAGACAAACAGGATGACAGCAGCGGGACAGCGAGGAGGGAAGATGCAAAGACAATAGATGAGTGCAAAAAACAGACACTTAAGACCTCAAGCGTTCAAACCAAACATGACACTGTGCGCATTAAGACAGAGCCCGTCTCATTGGCTGATGAGAACTTTGTGATTCTTAACGGCCAATCCGACATCCGCTCAGAGAGTCTGGACTCTCTGATTGGTACTCTGCGGCAGCAGATCCGCTCGTCTGATTGGCTGGAGAAGAACAAGCCTGAACTAGCTGCTGGAAAGGACCCTACGCAATTGGATGTTTTCACAGACCTCCTAGAAAAAGCCAGGAAATAGAGTAACAGTTGGTAGAACTGTCAATACAAATACTTTTTTAATGAATGAAATGTTCACCTTATGTACAGTTTAAAGGCAAAGTCTGTGATTGCAGAAAGAGCACCACTGCGAACCCTGTAATTAGAGACTGAAGCAGAATTGTGGAGAGTTACCACAGCAGTATAGGAAAGTGTTGTTATTATTGGATGTTTTTATACTTTAATTATTACCTTGGCCGTCACAGTAATTGGAGACTGGCCCTTTAACTGCGCTCATTTCAAATTCTAAGTATCCAATCTATTGTCTTTAAATTGATTTGAGGGGGTCTTAAAGAGCCATAAAGAACCAATTCCAAATGAAAATCTAACTTTCAGAACCTAAAACTTTCTTCTCAGTGCTATTCTCTGCAAAACAAATCCTATTATTAATGAGGATTTTGTCTTATTTTCCTCTTAAAATATTGAAATATCCTTCAAACAAGATGAATTTACTTAAGCAACACTGCATAATGTAATATTGCTTTAATTCAAGTGTATTTTATTTGAATGCTATTCTTAATATTTCAAGCAATTTCTTTTCAAGTAAATTTATCTTGTTAAAGATCCCAACATTTGAAACAAGAGACAGATATTTATTTTTAACAAGACCCCTGATCATTTCAGTCATATTTTATCAATTTGAGCGACAAATATCTATGGCAAAAAATCTGTTGCAGCTTTGCAAAGAGACTTTTATTGAAGAATAACTTTTATTGATTAATTACAGCAAACGGACCCAAGTTACGTTTTGGAGAGAGTGGAAAATGTTTTTAAAAAAATAATAATATTATTATGTTACTAACATAAAGTGAACCTCAGGTGAATTCATGTATAATATGACCCCTCTAAATTGATTTAAATAATTTTTAGGTTTTGTTGAGGGGAAAAAAAAGCTTTTTAATTGACTAGGCTCTCAGTTTTGGGATAAAAGTTGATGTTTTAAATATTTCTTTACTTTTCAACACTTTTTATCTTTAAAAGATGAATTTGTTACATAAATGCCTTGTTTTTGACGCCATCCAGGGTGTTTTTCAGTTCCTAAGGAAAACGTCTTTGGAAGCTGCTTGTTTCAGCTCTTCATTGGTGTTCAATGTTTTAAGGGCTCCTGACTGAACGAATGAATTAATCGTCAATTAAAATGTTTTATGTTAAATTACATTTTCATTGTGTTATGTTGCTCCTTTACAATGACCTGGGACCAGAGGCCGCTGTCTCGCATGTATTCGTGAGACTACGGCAAAACTGATCTCAGCTCTGTGGCAGAAAGCAAGCAACAGGAAGTTACCATTTTTAGGGGTTTCCTGTGAGCCCACCTTGCTGGAGAGAGGAGAGAAAGTTCTTTCCTGTGCCGTTTAGTCGTTGCCATGACGACACAGCAGCAACCCTTGTGATGTGTTGCCACGGTCACTGTGGTTCAGTCTCTGGTGTCGCTTACCAGTATGACATAAAAAGCAAAAAAGGAAGGGGCCGTTTACACAATGCAGTTTTCAACCAAAAAGTTTTGTATGCATTTTGGCCACTCATTTACTTGACAATGGTGTTTTGGAGGCCTGACTTTTAAAAGCTGGTTTCAAAGTGCAAGTTTTTAGCATAATCATCTGTGTAAACTACAAAATCGTGCATTTGTAAAAACGGTAACGTTGTGCGCATGAGTTGCATGTTCAGTTTATAGGCGGTGTAGTGGTTCTTTACAAGTGACATTGCCATCTACTGGCCTGTCAGCAGAATACAGCGTTTTTAGTTTACTTCATGGATCTGTGTGAACGGGGATTATTTTGTCAATGTTGTCGTCTGTATGTGAAAAACGTAAGTTTTTAGCACATCGTTGTCTTGTAAAGTTATTATTGCCCCCTAAGTTATTATTAGTTTATATATATATATATATTATTTAGGTCAATGACATGATGGGTCTTTTTTTTTTGTCCAAAAGCCTTAATAATAAAATAAAAAGATATTACATCCAAAGTATGTAAAGTAGTACAACTAGATCTCTTTTATTTAATCCAAAAGGTTTTAATTATATTTTGCTACATATAAAGGTATTTTAAAGATTTTGAAGTGTCAAAAGGTTATGCGGTTTAACTGTCCAGAGGCCAATACAGCCATTTCATTTGTGATTAAAATATATTAAAATGTAGTAAATGTATATATTTTTTTATTCTGGCATGATTTTATAACATCATATATCAACATATTGCAAAATGGTATTAAAATTGTGTAGAAGTCGTTGCTTTGTAATGAGAATGAATGTCCGGAAAAATGAATTTCATTGATGTCATTCGGAGTAACCAATATAAAGGGACCATTTTGGATCAAGTCATGCGGTCAATATCATGTGACAGGATGTGACATCATTCAGACACCTGCAAAGGACCACATGGTCGTGAAGCAAAGTAACTAACTCTCTTTAAACTATTTGAAAAATTCATTTTCATTTGCTCATACGCATGTCCCGAAACATCAGGTCATTCGGTACAACTGCTATAAAACATGGAAAATGTTGCAATATTTTAAAAACTTGTACTAAATAAAAAATGTTTGATTGCTCTTTTGTTAGCTAGCTAGATATCAGTCTGTTAGCATTGTTTGAAAATATCGTCATTCGGTATAACCAAAAGTGTCATTTGGTACAACCGAAATTCTGGTTAAACCAAATGACTTTTTTGGTTACAAATCTTGTTAAACAAATTACAAAAGCAGTGTTAATTGATTATAAAAACCACAATCTCATTGTTAACACTTAATCAAACTTCAAAATTAATTATATCTTTTTTTACACTTTTTAAAACCTTGTTTATCAATGACCCTATGCAACTGTCCAAACAAATGAACAGATTAAACCTTTCTTACAAACAAATGTTATAAATATCAGTAGTTTTAAAGCTGTTGAAATAATTGAAAAACTTTTGTCCAGAAATGTGTGTGTTCTCAAATGTCAGGGTGGCACAGATGACAAATATGGCTCTTTTATTATGAACTGACAAGGTAATAACAGTAAACATGGTAATGCATCATCCAGATGACCCCAACTGATCCTTGTGGCAGAGTTAAAAGGTTTATAAATCTCTCTCAAATACTGGTAAAAAATGCTAATTTCAAGTATGGGTAGGTTAGTATACTTTCCATGTCAGTTGGTACAACTATAGTGTGTGTATATATATATATATATATATATATATATATATATATATATATATATATATATATATATATATATATATATACACACACAACTATTTGGTTGTACCACCTGACATAAAAACAGGAAAAAAAAAAAAAGAAAAAAAAAGAATTTAAACACATTAAAATGTTATTTAACAACTGAAACTTGTTTAAACACATTGTTCATGATTAAAAATATGCATTACATCAGTTTCAAAAAAAGATTTTTAGAAAACAGCTTTATTTTTCAGTGATGTAATATAATATATATATATATATATATATATATATATATATATATATATATATATAGTGTGTGTGTGTGATAGTATCTGTTTTTATTCTCCGGTTCTGAATGTTCAAAGCCTACACATTCTCCTCTGAGCACAGTAGACTGATTTATAAAATATCACTTTCACTTTCCAAACCCCACTGAATCACAGGGTTTTCTGGGGGAATTTAAACACTCGTGGTGTATGTGTGTGTGTTTATGCGAGGGGGAGTTTCCATTACAAGCGGGTCTCCACTGTGGGTCGAGGGAAATCTTTACAGTGTCATATTACAGCGTTGTGAGGGGGAAGTGAGAAAGACGCGTCTGTACATCCTCATAACACACTGTTGTTTCTGCCTCTGATTCATTTGATATTTGAAACGTGATCAGTCACTGTCGTTCTGTGTGGAATCGAATCAACGTTTTAAAGACTTCACAACCATTCAAGGTAAGGAAACCCATCAGCGATTACTTGGTTTTCTGAAGAAATTTAACAACTGTATTGTTTTAAGTTCCGTTTCCAGCTAAAATATCAACTTTGTTAGTTTAATATTATGTCTAACCATTCATTTTTTTATCATCAGAGCAATGCAAGGACCAGAACTGATTGACTCGAGGAGTCGTTTTCGATTTATTGAATCATGCCTTGGCTTGATGGGCTGTTTGTGTATCAGCTATGCGATCTGGACACCTCATTGGCTGGATGAAAGGGGTCTGTGGTTCTCAGGGAATGAGACCGGACCGAAGGACAGCTGGAACACCGAAGACATTGCTAAAGGTGTGTGATGTGTTTGCTTTTACCACATACCTTAGGGAATGAAAGCTATTCAGAAGTGTCATTCTAAACGTTTGGTTAAAAAAAAAAGTAGAATTATTACATATTGCTATTTTAAATAATATAATATAATGGGTCTCCTTACAAGCCAAACAAAAAAAGTTTATATATATATTTATTTATATGGTCATATTTTATCTCGCCTTGTGAAAGAAGTGAATCATGACTGCTACTAGTGCCCCCTCAAAAAAAAAATATGAGCATTATGCCTCCGAAGCTCTTTTACTTGATTTTGACCCGTCTAAATACTGAAACATAACATTTTAGGCGCCCACGTGTGGCCTTTGTTAATTTTATACAACTGCTTTGGATCTTAGAAACATACATTCATGTGGCCTCTAAAAAAAAATGCGTTCCTGTTTTGTTTCTTACTTTTTAGGCCTTTGATAGCACTATTTTTGGAGTATAGAAATATATAGCCGTAAGGTCTGATTGGAGCTGAAAGCTTAAGAAAAATTTTGTGGCATTTTTGCAAGTTTTGACCTGCTGAGAAGTAGAGCAGCATTATAAGTGGGAATGTTTGAACTTCTTCTCCTGAGTTTCCAACGTTGGCGTAAAATAATGATATGGTTTTGTGTTGGAGGGGTTTCTACGCTTCGGTGGGCTGCAGCAGATAGGCTGTGACACGCTGAACTCGCATTACTCGCATGTTTTATTAGTTGTAGCCTGTCTGGTTTTTCCCTCAGTTCATTTTTTTTCAGAACAAGACAAGTGAAAATAATTTAAGGATGACGTTATGACGGATCAGTTCTTTTTTAAAATAGTTTCACAATGTGATGTTCTTCAAGAGCACTCAAACTGAAATCATTGTCATGGTTTTATGCTAGACGTTCTTAAAGGGATAGTCAACACAAAAATGAAAATTTACTCACCCTCATGCCGTTCCAAACCTGGCGCATTTCGCCTTCTGTGGAACACAAAAGAAGATATTTTGAAGATTGTTGTTAACTAAACGGCTTTGGTTCCCATTGAGTTCCATTATATAGAGTTCCATTATTATAACACTTTCAAATGCCCAGAAAGCTACTAAAGACGTATTTAAAACAGCTCATGTGACTACAGTGGTTCAACTTTAATGTTATGAATCGACGAGAATACTTTTTGTGCGCCAAAAAACAAAACAAAATAACTTGATTCAATAATATCTAGTGATGAGTGATTTCAAAACACTGCTTCATGAAGCTTTATGAATCTTTTGTTTCGAATCAGTGGTTCGGAGCGTGTATCAAACTGCCAAAGTCACGTGATCTATTGAAATTTCAAAACACTTATGACGTAACTAAGTCTTGTTTACTGAAATCATGTGACTTTGGCAGTTTGATACAAGCTCCGAAACAGAAATTGTTGGATAAAGTCGTTATTTTATTTTTTATTTTTTTGGCTGTTAACACATTCATACTATATTAAAGGAACACTCCACTTTTTTTGAAAATAGGCTCATTTTCCAACTCCCCTAGAGTTAAACAGTTGAGTTTTACAGTTTTTGAATCCATTCAGCCAATCTCCGGGTCTGGCGGTACCACTTTTAGCATAGCTTAGCATAGTTCATTGAATCTGATTAGACCGTTAGCATCTCGCTCAAAAATGACCAAAGAGCTGCGTAATATCATCGCTCCTGCTGCACCCATGGTACGGCAGCAAAGTTCCTTGATTATTACGCCGGAACGAGAGTATAGTTCCTAGCCATATCGGCCTAGAAAATCGCAACTTTTCATTTTCCGTCTGTCTTAGTACACGATGTAACTACAGAAGAGTCAAGTTTTAAATAGGAAAAATATTGAAACTCTTTGGTCATTTTTTTGAGCGAGATGCTAACGGTCTAATCAGATTCAATAAACTATGCTAAGCTATGCTAAAAGAGGTACTGCCAAACCCAGAGATCGGCTGAATGGATTCAAAAATGGTAAAACTCAACTGTTTAACTCTAGGGGAGTTGGAAAATGAGCCTATTTTCAAAAAAAAAAAGTGGAGTGTTCCTTTAAATTCATGTATATTAAAGGTGTTTTGGTCTGGTTTCCACAGCTCTGGAGGCTGAGAGAGTGTTTGCATTGGTCGCTTTCCTGATGTCTGTGAGCTCTGGAGTGCTGTGCCTCATGTTCGCCCTCTGCTGGACGTCTCAAACGGTGCGCTCCTATTCGAACACTCGCTCACTGCTGATGGCAGGCCAGGCGCTTGACCCGACCACCCTGCTGCTGTTCACACTAGTACCTACAGGTCAGTACCTCGATATTTGGCTTTCTATTGCCACATAATGTACATGTTTTAACCTTCTCCCCATTTTCTTTCCAGGATTTTTCTTTTTTCTCAGCTGGGCACTTTTCACGCATCAACATATTAGTGAGATCAGGGATGACATCACTCGACTTGGACTTTCCTATTGGCTGGGAGTGGTGGGCTGGGCTTTGCTATTGGCTTTGCTGCCTATAGTCTTCCTGGCGGAAAAGTGTGTGGTTCCCGATATCCTGCCGGAGCTAATACAGTCCACTGATATGTGGTGTAAGGCCCCGGAGGTTGCACACGCACGATCGTTTAGTGAGGGTTGCCATTGTTCACAGCACAAGTCTCATCCTGACTTCAGGAGGTACATGTCAATGCCTTGAACGAGAAGAACGACGAAGCAAGGAAATGCACAAGAGAAGAG